>NC_041381.1:470871018-470959943 GCF_002162155.2 Triticum dicoccoides
CGTGTCCGGATGGGACTTTCCTTGGCGTGGAAGGCAAGCTTGGCGATACGGATATGTAGATCTCCTACCATTGTAACCGACTCTGTGTAACCCTAGCCCTCTCCGGTGTCTATATAAACCGGATGGTTTTAGTCCGTAGGACAACAACAATAACAACAATCATACCATAGGCTAGCTTCTAGGGTTTAGCCTCCTTGATCTCGTGGTAGATCTACTCTTGTAACATCCACATCATCAATATCAATCAAGCAGGATGTAGGGTTTTACCTCCATCAAGAGGGCCCGAACCTGGGTAAAACATCGTGTCCCTTGTCTCCTGTTACCATCCGCCTAGACGCACAGTTCGGGACCCCCTACCCGAGATCTGCCGGTTTTAACACCGACATTGGTGCTTTCATTGAGAGTTCCTCTATGTCGTCACCGATAGGCTCGATGGCTCCTTCGATCATCAACAACGACATGGTCCAGGGTGAGACTTTTCTCCCCGGACAGATCTTCATATTCGGCGGCTTCGCACTGCGGGCCAATTCGGTTGGCCATCTGGAGCAGATCGAAAGCTACGCCCCTGGCCGTCAGGTCAGATTTGGAAGTCTTAACTTCATGGCTGACATCCGCGGGGACTCGATCTTCAACGGATTCGAGCCACAGCCGAGCGCGCCGCACTGTCACGATGGGCATGATTTAGCTCTGCTGCCGGACAGTGCCCTGGAGGCCGCACACGAAACCGCTCCGACCCTTGATTCGGAGCCGGCTGCGCAGATCGAGGACGGGTGGTTAGACACCGCCTCGGGGGCTGCAACCTCTACGGCGATAGAGCCGAATACTGACTTTGTCCCTTCTGAAGCTCGTGACTCCAAGGCGCCGGACTCCTTACCGGACTCCGAACCTCCCGCGCCCCCTTTAATCGAATCCTATCGGGCGTCGATCATAGAGTTCACCGCCGCGGACATCTTTCAACACTCATCTTTTGGCGACATCCTGAGCTCGCTAAAGCATCTCTCGTTATCAGGAGAGCCCCAGCCGGACTACGGTCAGGACGATTGGGATGTGGACAAAACTCAAAACCCACCCACCACCCACTTAGTAGCCATTGTCGAAGATTCAACCGACACGCTAGACTTCGACTCCGGAGACATCGACGGTATGGACGACGATGCCGGAGACGACCAAGAATCAGTGCCTACTGGGCACTGGAAAGCCACCTCAACTCACGACGTATACATGGTGGATACACCGAAAGGAAGTGATGACGAGGAACAATGGGACGCGACGAAGGATAATTCCCCCGAAAAACAACAAAAACGGCGACGCAAGCGCCGCCCGAAGTCCTGCCTCGATAACAACAGCACCCATACTGACCCAGCCATCGAGCAGGGCGAACCAGTGGACGAGCAACCCATTCCCAGCGAAAACAATAGTCCAGACGATCTCACGCCGGACACATCACCGGAGCATAAGAACCTTCATAGAAGGCTCGTCGCCACTGCAAGGAGTTTGAAGAAGCAAAAGCGGAAGCTCGAAACGTCGGAAGACGTACTCAGAATGAGATGGAGCAAAGTACTCAAGACCGCAGATAAATACGGCGATAGTCAACACGCAAAGAGCTACCCGAAGCGCAAACTGTTGCCCGAATTTGACGAGGAGGCCGTAGAGCCCCCACAGCCAAAAAAGAAAGAGGCCGCCTGGCCGGATAGACGACCAGATAACAGGCTAAGAGCGGCAAGTGGCGCCGCACCTAATCCGGCACATTTCCCAAATAAGGATGCTAGCAAAAAGGATGGCCCAGTCAGGTCCATCTATGGGCCAAAAAAGAAGGCTGCAGGAAGCAACACAACCAGCCGAGTGTGCGAAGATAACAGCACACCTAAATACAGGGGCGCCGCACACCCACTATGCTTCACCAATGAGGTACTAGATCATGAATTCCTAGCAGGATTCAAGCCCATAAACATAGAGGCATATGACGGAACAACAGACCCCGGAGTCTGGATTGAGGATTATATCCTACACATACATATGGCTAGAGGAGACGATCACCACGCCATAAAATACCTACCCCTCAAGCTCAAAGGGCCAGCTCGACATTGGCTCAAAAGCCTTCCAGAAAATACCATTGGAAGTTGGGAAGAGCTTGAGGATGCATTTCGAGCAAATTTTTAGGGAACTTATGTCCGCCCTCTGGACGCAGACGATTTAAGTCACATAACTCAACAGCCCGGGGAGTCAGCACACAAATTCTAGAACATGTTCCTCACCAAAAAGAACCAAATAGTCGACTGTCCGGACGCCGAAGCCTTAGTAGCCTTTAAACATAACGTCCAAGATGAATGACTTGCCAGACACCTCGGCCAGGAAAAACCTAGAACAATGGCCGCACTAACAAGCCTCATGACCCGCTTTTGCGCGGGGGAAGATAGCTGGCTAGCAAGATGCAGCACCAGCGACCCGAGTAAATCTGAGGTCAGGGATGGAAACGGGAAATCACGACGCAGAAAAGATCAGCGCAGGAATAAAGAAAGCGGCCCAAATAGCACGGAGGTCAACGCCGGATTCAAAAGCTCTCGGCCGAACAACAAAACAATGCCCCTTAAGGACAACAGTGACGAACTATCCAACCTAAACAAAATCATGGATAGGATATGTCAAATCCACAGTACCCCCGGGAAGCCTGCAAACCATACACACAGAGATTGTGGGGTCTTCAAGCAGTCCGGCCGACTTAACGCCGAACACAAGGGGCTCGACACACCAAGCGAAGACGATGACGAATCCCACAGGCAGCAGACCGGAGCACAGAAGACTTCCCCACTAGAGGTCAAAACAGTGAACTCACTTCATGTGATAAACTGTGCGGAAGCGATATAAACCTGCTATACCAAGACACCATCCGCAGAATGGGGATAGACCCTACCAAAATTTGCCATAGCAACACTTCCTTCAAAGGAGGGACGCCAGGCCCTTATGCCAAGTGTACAGGCTCTGTACTACTAAAAGTTGTGTTCGGTTCACCCGACAAATTCCGTTGCGAAAAGCTAATCTTCCATATTGCCCCATTCAAAAGTAGCCATCAAGCACTACTGGGACGCGAAGCTTTCGCCCGCTTTAACGCAATACCGCATTTACGCGTCTCTTGCACTAAAAATGCCCGGTCCATGCGGCATCATCCCATTAAAGGGAAACTCCGAGTGTTCCTCGACCACAGAAAATGTGAGACTGCCTTGACAGCCGCACATTAATCCAACCTTGCTGATGAAAGCACCTAAAAACAGGTCATTTAGACCTCGGACACGGTTAGGTGAGTCCGACATAAATAAACAAGGGGCTTCCCAGACGCACACCTCTTTACAAGGGGCTGCACGTATAAACAATGAGAGCCAATAAAGCTCAATCTTTCCAAATCATACTCTGTTTTAAATACATCTTTCGCACGATATTGTTTCCAAAACTAAGTTCTTCTCTTTTACAGATGAATTACGTGCTACACCCGTCCAGGATACAGCACAACGGAGACACAGGCGCAGACGTGCAGCAGGGACCCGTTTCAAGGATTCTTTTCAGATTAAGACCCTGCGTAAACCTTTCTTACTGTCTCTTGTTGATACTCATCCCCCGGTTTCCTACCATAACCGAGGAGGAGGCTGGCATTTTGGCATTGGCCGCGTCAGAAGTTTTCGCCTGTGCCTGGACATTAGGGGCTTAGGGCACTGTTCTGCCCGTTATCATAAAGTCCGAATACCTTAGAGAGTGTTCGGCGTCTCGAGTTAGGCCTTATATGCATCAGCTCCGAATCATGTCTTTGGTCAAATGTTGGGTTTGCCCGGCTCCTGTGTTTTGCTGCCTTACGTTCCGCTCCATCGGCTAACGCGGCACCAGGAGAACTACTGCGATTGTGTCCCGGTTCGGCCGGGCGAGCACCTCAGTAGAGAAAGCCGAAAACTGACTGTCATGATACAGCGGGAGACTGGTCAACCACTCGATCGACTATTGGAATGTTTAGAATTCCTCCGCTTTGACGAAGGACCGCTTCCCGGTCAGGCACACACGCGCCCCAAGTTCGGAGAGCGTGGTGCCTCTAGGGGCTATATCGTAGCCCCACCATCAAGCTCCTATGGCTAAGTGAAAGTGATAAAGCATTATAGTCCGGTTGCCAAGTTTGCTACGCTATCACCTCCTTCAAAGGACCAAGACGTTGGATTAAGTGTGAAAATGCGCCTTTTTTTGCAAACACCCCCGCACTATGTGCATGGGGGCTGAAGCCAAAGACTGCCATCTTTCAGGTTATATATACATATACATTAACGGCCGCACAGGAGATATTTCAATACTTGAACGCACAAGTATAAAAAGTCGTTATATTATAAATATGATCTCACAAATCATACACGTCATTTGAACATGACATTTTTCGAGCACTGCGACTCTATTAAATGAGCGCCCTGCAGGACTTCCTCAAAATAGTGCTCGGTGGGTAATCGGCTCTCGTCCGAACCCCGGGACGCAACATCGGTGGCATTCATCTCCGCCCAGTATGTCTTAACACGGGCAAGAGCCATCCGTGCACCCTCTATGCAGGCCGACTGCTTCATCGCCTTGATATGCGGCACCGCCCCAAGGAATTGCTGCAATAAACCAAAATAACTTTTCGGCTTGGGCCTTTCCGGCCACAGATGAGCCACCACATCCGTCATGGCTAGTACGGACAATCTATTCAGCTCAGCCCACTCAGCTAACTGATCGGTCAACAGCAGTGGATGCTCCGGACTATGGAATTGAGACCAAAACAACTCTTCCATTTGATGATCCTTCTGACTTCGGAAGTGCCAAACTGCATCCGCCGCACTCACCACCAAATCCAGATAAGGATCCTCCGCACTCCACAGCTGGCCCAACTGAGCATAACTCGGATCCGTGAATTTCCTACGCAATAGGAAGGGCTTTCCAGCCACCATGTCTCCGTCCTGATGCAGTTCCTCCTTTATAGCCCGCATTGCAGAACGGGCATCCTTGGCTTCGGCGGTGGCCTTCTTCAGGTCCTCTTGCTCCGCTTGGCGTTCTCTTTCAAGAACCTCATAGCGGTCGGTAGCATCTTTTAATTTCACGGCCATTGCAGCCATCTCCTCCCTGCTTCGGCAGTGAGCAGCCTTCTCGGCTTTTATCTCCTCCGCTGCCTTCAAGGCAGCCGCATCACTTTTTCTCGCTTGGTCCTTGGCTCGAACAAGCTCCGCCCGAAGGTCTTCCACAGCAGTGACACCATCTGCATCAAGCATACACGTTGTAAGGAGTGGGCGTCAGCTCCCTTACCAGGTGACCGCGGAAACACCATTTACCTTGCGACTCATCAAGTCGTTTATTGACCAACGTGATGTCCGCATCCGCAACGTTGAGTTGCCGCTTCAGTTCGGCAACTCTATCAGTCCGGCTGGCTACCGAACGCTCCGCCACCTGCATAGGAAAGGCGACATTTCGTAACTAAGATTATGATCCTCGGCACGCTGTCGCTTTCGACAACATACCGAGTCTCAGGGGCTACTATCTATACAGGGCGCACCCTATGTGCAACACTGTCACAAGGTATGTCATTTTTTTGCGTACCTCAAACCCCTTCAGTAAACTTCCGACGGCCTCATGTAACCCGCTTTCGGCGGATGAGATCCTTTCAATCACCGCACTCATTAATGCGCGGTGATCTTCTGAGAGAGACGCCCTCTCGAGCAAACCCAGCAGCTCCACCGGCCGCACTCCAGTGGGTGCCGAACTCCCAGGCCCCGCCGGACTCGGGGAGACCCTCCGTGACGACACCTCAGGGTCGTCCGCCCCGCCTGATGGGTCGGCAAATGGAGGTGTTTCGCTCTCCATCATCTCCGGACGAAGGTCCCCCGAGGATGAGCTCTGCTGGGAAGGTCTGAGATCCGAACTACAAGGTAAAAACTTCGGTTATCCTTAGAAATAAAATAGGGATGCCTTTTATTGTAAAACTTCCCTTTTTTCTACTTACGGCTCGCTGGAGGGCTGATTCCTTTGGGGAGACTGTACGGCCGGGACTCCTCCCGGCGCAGGACCTTTCGGTGCAGATTTCTTTCCCCGCTTCAAGGCTTTGGCCTCCGGGTTTTCTGAAGCGGTCCTCTTCTCCCCCTGGAGGGAGGGATTCTTGATTCCCCCCTTACTGAGAGCCTCCTTAACAGAGGTGGTAGCTTCCCTGTTCCCCCCTTCGCCTTCCTCCGAAGGTGCAACCTCCAACATTTTGATTAACATGGGATCTGGCGTGGTCTCCGGGAGGGGGGCCGGACACCGTATCAGTTTCACTTGCGCTATCCACTCCTGTTCAAGGGATAGCTGGTTAAAAGGCAAGTCCGTGATAAATAAATGGATGATATGTCCGGTCACAGGGCTACTTACTTGAGTATCCGGGAGATTGCAGCTTAGGCCAGCGTCCTCGGTCAAGTCCAGACACACTTCTTGTGGTCCGAAGAATAGTTTGTACATCTCCACGGGTTTTGTACCCATAAAGTGTTAAAGAGCTCGTGGTCCCTCCGGATTGAACTCCCACAGGCAGAGGGGGCGATGTTTGCAGGGTAAAAGATGCCGAATCAGCATGACCTGCGCCACTACGACCAGATTGATCTCCTTCTCTTGGAGATCTCGAATCTGGCCCTGCAATAGGGGTACGTCCTTGGACGGCCCCCAGTCGAACCCTTTGTTGACCCACGATGTCAGCCATGGTGGAGGGCCTGGGCGAAAGGCGGGCGGCAGCCTCTGCCTGCTGCCCCTGGGAGCGGTGATATAGAACCACTCCTGTTGCCACAAACCGAGCTCCTCCTGAAAAGAGCCCTCGGGCCATGGAGCATCGGCCCTCTTGCTTATAACCGCCCCGCCGCACTCTGCCTGACGCCCCTCAATCATCTTCGGCTCCACATTGAAGGTTTTGAGCCACAAACCAAAGTGAGGGGTAGTGCGGAGGAAGGCTTCGCAAACAACAATAAATGATGAGATATGGAGGATAGACTCCGGAGCCAGGTCGTGGAATTCTAGCCCATAGTAAAATAGGAGCCCCCTCACGAAGGGATCCATCGGGAAGCCTAAACCCCGACGGAGGTGAGGCGCGAACACGACGCTCTCGCCAGGCTCAGGGGTGGGAATGACTTGCCCTTGGGCAGGCAACCTATGCGAAATCTCGTAGGTTAAGTACCTGGCGTCCCTAAGCTTTAGCACGTCCTCTTCCGTGACGGAGGAGGGCATCCACCGGCCCTGAAGGTCGGAACCGGACATTGTGGAAGGTCTGAAGTACCCGAATCTGGAGCCCTGGGTGTTGGAACTCGGGGCGAGGGGCGGATTCGATTGAGGATTGAAGAAAAGAACGGGCCTTGGTCTCATTATAAAGGGGGAGAATACCAAGAGTCGTCTTCGTGACCGTTTAGAACTCGCCTTCGATGGAGGGGCGTGGCAACAGGCATGGTTGGGTTACCCACGCCCGTATTTATGAGAATCCCGGAATAAGGGGAACACGATCTCTGCTTCGACAAGACGTGCCAAGGAAACCGCTTCGCTAAACGCACTGAGGCGGTATAATAAAAACGATTCGAGTAAAGGCTTGGTTGTGGTGAGACGTCACGCCACGAAATACGTCAGCAGATTGAACTTGTGTAAATATTATTCTCTCTATGGTGGAATGTGGAATTTATCTTGCAGAGCCGGACACTATCCTGGTGTTCACAATCTTCTACAAATTATTCGGAGAAGGAACCCGCCTTGCAATGCCGAAGACAATATGCGCGCCGGACTCATCGTCATTGAAGCCTGGTTCAGGGGATACTGAGGGAGTCCTGGACTAGGGGGTGTCTGGATAGCCGAACTATCATCATCGTCCGGACTCCAAGACTATGAAGACAAAAGATTGAAGACTTCGTCCCGTGTCCGGATGGGACTTTCCTTGGCGTGGAAGGCAAGCTTGGCGATACGGATATGTAGATCTCCTACCATTGTAACCGACTCTGTGTAACGCTAGCCCTCAACGGTGTCTATATAAACCGGATGGTTTTAGTCCGTAGGATAACAACAATAACAACAATCATACCATAGGCTAGCTTCTAGGGTTTAGCCTCCTTGATCTCGTGGTAGATCTACTCTTGTAACATCCACATCATCAATATCAATCAAGCAGGACGTAGGGTTTTACCTCCATCAAGAGGGCCCAAACCTGGGTAAAACATCGTGTCCCTTGTCTCCTGTTACCATCCGCCTAGACGCACTGTTCGGGACCCCCTACCCAAGATCCGCCAGTTTTGACACCGACACCCCCCTTTCCTAGTTGGATTAGGAGGGAGGGGGAAGGAGTGGAGGAGAAGAAGGAAGGGGGGGGGGCGCCGCCCCCCTCTCCTTGTCCTATTCGGACTGGGGAGGGGGGCACGGCCCAGCCCTAGCCGCCTCTCCTCTCTTCCACCTAGGCCCAATAAGGCCCATTATGTTCCCGGGGGGTTCCGGTAACCTCCCGGTATTCCGGTAAAATCCCGATTTCACCCGGAACACTTCCGATATCCAAACATAGGCTTCCAATATATCAATATTCATGTCTCGACCATTTCGAGACTCCTCGTCATGTCTGTGGTCACATCCAGGACTCCGAACAACCTTCGGTACATCAAAACATATAAACTCATAATATAACTGTCATCGTAACGTTAAGCGTGCGGACCCTATGGGTTTGAGAACTATGTAGACATGACCGAGACACGTCTCTGGTCAATAACCAATAGCGGAACCTGGATGCTCATATTGGCTCCAACATATTCTACGAAGATCTTTATAGGTCAGACCACATAACAACATACGTTGTTCCCTTTGTCATCGGTATGTTACTTGCCCGAGATTCGATCATCGGTATCTCAATACCTAGTTCATTCTCGTTACCGGCAAGTCTCTTTAATCGTTCCGTAATACATCATCCCAAAACTAACTCATTAGTTGCAATGCTTGCAAGGCTTAAGTGATGTGTATTACCGAGAGGGCCCAGAGATACCTCTCGGACAATCAGAGTGACAAATCCTAATCTCGAAATACGCCAACCCAACCTGTACCTTCGGAGACACCTGTAGAGCACCTTTATAATCACCCAGTTACGTTGTGACGTTTGGTAGCACATAAAGTGTTCCTCCGGTAAACGGGAGTTGCATAATCTCATAGTCATAGGAACATGTATAAGTCATGAAGAAAGCAATAGCAACATACTAAACGATCATGTGCTAAGCAAACTAATGGGTCATGTCAATCACATCATTCTCCTAATGATGTGATCCCATTAATCAAATGACAACTCATGTCTATGGCTAGGAAACATAACCATCTTTGATCAATGAGCTAGTCAAGTAGAGGCATACTAGTGACAATCTATTTGTCTATGTATTCACACATGTATTATGTTTCCGGTTAATACAATTCTAGCATGAATAATAAACATTTATCATGATATAAGGAAATAAATAATAACTTTATTATTGCCTCTAGGGCATATTTCTTTCACAAACTTAATTACAGGTATCTAAAACCTTTAGATATTTATCAAATAATAATGGTCTTGATAAATGTTTCTGTTCATGAGGATTGGGCAACTGGATACATGGTTTTAGGCAAACTATATGTTGATCGTGGGCAACTAGATACTTGGTTTTAGGCAACTGTATGGTTGATTGTGGGCAACTATGACACCTGAAAAAGGGATAAAGAACATACACATGTTCATTTTTGGAGGGTTCACAGATAAATTTAATCCCCTAAAAACACATCACGATTTTAGTTACGCCCCATGACCAACTCCACCCTGCTCCCCCTTTATGACTATTCGCCAAGTATTTATGATCATACCATGGATCACATCCCTAGGAGATAAATTCTTGATGCATCTCTATGACTCAAACTTGAAAGGTATCTAAAACCTTTATATATTAGTCAAATTATGGTCTTGGTAATATTTCTGTTCATGAGGATTAGGCAACTAGATACATGGTTTTAGACAACTGTATGGTTGATTGTGGACAACTGGATACATGGTTTTAGATAACTATATGGTTAATTGTGGGCAACTGGATACATGGTTTTAGACAACATAACAGTTGATTGTAGGCAACTATGACACCTAAAGGGATAAAGAACGTATACATGTTCATTTTTGGAGGGGGTCACAAATAAACTTAATCCCCTAAAAACACTTTGTGGTTTTAGTTATGTCCCCATGACCAGCTCCACACCGCTCCCCCTTTTTGATCATTCACCTAGTATTTACGATCATACCAAGGGATCCAACCCCGAGGAGATGAAATTCTTGATGTGTCTCTATGACACAATCTTAATTGAAAGGTATCTAAAACCTTTACATATAAGCCAAATCATGGTCTTGGTAATATTTTTGATCATAAGGATTGGGCAACTGGATACATGGTTCTAGGCATCTGTATAGCTGATTATGGGCAACTATGACACCTGGAAAAGGATAAAAAACATACACATGATTGCTTTTTAGGGGTTCACAGATAAACTTAATCTCATAAAAACTCCATGGTTTTAGTTATGTCCCCATGACTAGCTCCACCCCACCACTCTCTATGCTCATTCGCCAAGTGTCTACAATCATACCAAGGGATCGGAACCAAAGAGAAGAAATTCTTGACACACCACTATGACACAAACTTAATTGAAAGGTATCTAAAACCTTTAGATGTTGGCCAAATCATCGTCTTAGTAATGTTTTTATTCATGTGGATTGGGCAATGTGATACATGCTTTTAGGCAATTGTATGGTTAATTGTGGGCAACTATGTTATCTTTCATGTATTGTGCATAAAAAAGGATGCAAACTATGTAGGGCAACTTAGAGTATTCAGTCTAGCACAAGTTAACTAGAAAATAAAAAGGGGGAAAACATAGCAGCTCTAAGTGTTTCTGACCAGAACAGAAGAAAGCAGCTCTGAGCTAATTTATGTGCAACTCGTGTGTATTTCCCAAACAACTTAGCTACCAAAAAAAGCACGCAGACAAAGACATGACCTTGTTACCCCCTCCCCTACTGACTCCGTCGCTCCATCGTGATCTAGTTAAACCCATGTACGCCCTTTCTCCTGTGGATAAAAGTGTGACATGTTTGTGTTAACCTAGGATAAAAACATGTGTGGAAAAACTAAAAAAAGAAAGAAAATGAAGCATACCACAATAAAATTGTCCCTATAAATTGGAGCAACTCATGCTAAAAATTGAAGCAACTAGTTGCGAACTGTCCCTGACAGTAAGAATTAATTGGGGAGTGACACACAAATATAAGATGGTGGACTAAAGATAACCGAGAAGAATCCCCTATAAATTTCATAAAATAAAATTAACTTTTCTTGTAATTCCAGGCAACTCATGTTAAAAACTAGAGCAACTAATTGCAAGTAGTTCCATGACAGTGGGAACCGGGTTGTAGAGTAACAAGTCAAAAAGGTCGGTTGAAGATCACTGAATATAAAGCCCCCATGTATTCGGTAAAAACTAAAGCAATCTTAGTTGAAATTTGCACTCATTTTGTGGAGTAACAAGAAATAGAAAAGGTAGACTGAAGATCAATGAATATAAAGCCCCCATGCATTAGTAAAAACTAAAGCAACCTTAGTTGAAGTTTGCACTCATTTTGTGGAGTAACAAGAAATAGAAAAGGTAGACTGAAGATCGTTGAATATAAAGCCCCCATGTATTCAGTAAAAACTGAAGCAACTTTAGTTGAAATTTGAGACAAACTCATGCTTGTAATTGAAACAACAAAATCGCGAAAGAGTGAGTTTACGACAGTAAAATCAGTGATATCTCAGGCAAAACAAACACCAAAAACCCCTGAGTTGCATGGAACACATTCATTTCATTTTATAAAGAAAAATAAAAAGGTGATAGTAGCATATATATAGGAGAATTATATCACATAAAAAAGCAAACATGTGTAAGTGGCATGGGCTGGTTTTCTTTAGGCGAACAAATGTTAAACATGTGTAGGTGGCATGCATGTGTGGCAGAGTACCTTGATGATGAGGTTCTGGTCCTGAGTCCACTGACTGAGATCGATGGCACCGTGGCCGGTAAGCAGCTCCATGAGGATGATGTCGGACGCGTACATGTCGCTCTGTAGTGTCAGCATCCGCTTGTGTGAGACGGAATCCTCGTTAGTATAACCACAAACATGATCAACATGCCAAATTCTACAAAAATTATGCAAGACTGGCCATTACTAGTGCTTATTCAGGGTCGATGTAGTCAAAAGGTGCCCAACATCCTGGTGGTCGCGTACAAATCCAGGCCCTACTACATCATTTTGGCCAGCCTGAAGTCTGAAATCTGCAGTATTTTTTTCAGGTCATGGTTGCACGCACCATGATATTCCCCCTGCTAAAAATAGATTAGGTGATTAGCAAAACGAAAACATGCCCGTCTTAGTTTTTAAAAGCAACTCTGTTAGGGCATTATTTTTCCTGGTTTGTTTTGGTGGTTGATGACAATACTTTTGCAGACTAATCGTGTGCATTAAGCTTTTCAGGTTATCTAATATAAGGGCACTATGCGATTGTTACCCCTCGAGGACTTCACTTTAGACGGATTATTTTCCCTTGTTTCTTTTCGGTGGATTAAGTCATAGGGATAACCGTACTATCAAGAGGGGATCCGTTTCAGAAGAGTATGGGTGGAATCATCACGTTCACACTCTCCTTGCACCCACGCCTTCTTCCTGCTTCTTTGGAGTATCCGTGCTGTGCAAAACAAGGGGTGCTAGGTGCTAAGAGGTAGTACCGCGGCCAGGGCGGTAGTACCACCTATCGGCGATAGTACCGCTTGTTAGTGCCGCTGGTACTACCGCCATGATGTGGTCTCGATTTTTCATGTCGGGTTTCCTTAAAGGACCATGCAGGGGAGCAGTAGTAGGGACGCCAGTAGGGCGTGGTAGTACCGCTTATTAGCGGTAGTACCGCTCCTACGTCCGCTCCAACTACCGCTCAACTCGCTGCCCTCCTCTGTTTTCTAGCGGCAGTACCGCTTATCGGCTGTAGTACCGCCCACAGGGCGGTAGTACCACCCTAGTGCGTGTACTTCTTCTCCCTCAACCCTGGTTTATCTATGCCTACTTGCCACAACGGTAGTACCACTGTGGCAGCAGTAATACCGCTTCGGCAATGGTAGTACCGCCCAGATGCAGGCTGCGGGCTGCATAACGGTTGGATGTGTCCCCCACTATATAAAGGGGTCTTCTTCTCCAAGAAGACTTACCTCTTCCATCCCCAAGCTCCATTGTTGCTCCAAGATCCATTTTCGCCTGATCTCTCTCCCTAGCCAATCAAACTTGTTGATTTCTAGGGATTGGTTGAGAAGGCCCCGATCTACACTTCCACCAAGAGAAATTTGATTCCCCCCACTAATCCCTTGCGGATCTCGTTACTCTTGGGTGTTTGAGCACCCTAGACAGTTGAGGTCACCGTGGAGCCATATTCCATTATGGTGAAGCTTCATGGTGTTGTTGGGAGCCTCCAATTAAGTTGTGGAGATTGCCCCAACCTTGTTTGTAAAGGTTCGATCGCCGCCTCCAAGGGCACCAATAGTGGAATCATGGCATCTCACATTGTGTGAGGGCGTGAGGAGAATACGGTGGCCCTAGTGGCTTCTTGGGGAGCATTGTGCCTCCACACCGCTCCAACGGAGACGTACTTCCCTTCAAAGGGAAGGAACTTCGGTAACACATCCTCGTCTTCACCGGCTCCACTCTTGGTTATCTCATACCTTTACTTGTGTAAGCTTATATTGTGTTGCATCTCTTGCTTGCTTGTGTGCTTTTTGTTGTTGCATCATATAAATGTTGCTCACCTAGTTGCATATCTAGACAACCTACTTTGATGCAATGTTTAAATTGGTAAAGAAAAGCTTAAAATTGTTAGTTGTCTATTCACCCCCTCTAGTCAACTATATCGATCCTTTCAATTGGTATCAGAGCCTCATCTCTTTATTAAGGACTTTGTTGTCTGAAGAGTATGGTTGACACCGTAGACGCTGAGGAGGAGCACCCCGGTGTGATTCTGTCCTCATCTACGGCCGAAGGGGGAACCTCGGTCTCACATGAGGAATTCAATGTGGCTTTGGACACATTGAAAAACCTCCTTGACGGCCGAGGTCAAAGGCATGCTTAAGAACTTTCTTGATGGTCTCAAATTATCCACCGCACCGTTGGAAGTGGTCGATCCCACTAACAAGGTGACGGATGCTAACTCCAACAAGGGGGAAGCTACTAGTGAGAAATTCCCTTTGTCTAGTGGTAGAAATGGTAGCGGCACTTTTTCCCATGTGGAAGCGCCACTTACTTATGGAGGACTGATTCCCTCTACCCATTTAAATCATGTCGGTTCTCCCCCTAAGATTGTGAAAAATGAGGATTTTGATGCTTGGGTCTATCGCTTTGAGCATCATTTAAACCATGTTAATACTAATCTTTGGAGAATCATTGAAGAAGGTTTCTATCCGCACGACCAAAGCAACTTCACCCCAAGAGAAGCCGCAAATAATCAATTCAATGAGATTGCTCTCTTCATCCTCCAAGATGCTATTCCACCCAAAGATATTGCTCATCTCGACCCTTCACTGTGGCCAAGGAAGCATGGCACCATGTTGTTTCCCTCTACAAGGGAAGCGTAAGCATTCAACGCTCCAACTATGAAGTGGTGCAAGATGAAGTCGATGAGTTTGCAATGAATGGAGATGAAGAACCTCATGAGCTTTACCGGAGATTAACCACTCTCGCGGTCTCACTCCGAGATCATGGGAGCAAGGATACAGATGAAAATTGGATCAAGGGCAAGTTTCTCAAGGCCATGATGCCCTACCACAAGGCCATGTCCTCCGTCATCCGTGAAAGGCCGGACTTCCACACTTTGTCCTCAAGTGAAGTGTTCGATGAGTTTGTGGCAATGAGGATCTTGGACAAGACCACCAATAATGCGGTGTTGCATTCTCAAAGAGCAAAGAAGCCCAACCTCGCCTTGAAGGCCAAGGTTTGTGTGGAAGAAGAGGATGATGAGGAAGAATAGGATAGAAACCCCGAAGATACTAAGTATGATTACCATGGGCACACGGCTCTTGCTTCAAGGCAATTTTGGAGCAAGAAGAACACAAGGCTCAACTTCAACAAGAATAACTCAAGTGGCTTCAGGGGCAAGCAACGTGTGAGAACATGCTACAACTATGGGAATGTGAGTCATTTTGTTGCGGAGTGCCCTTACGAGAAGAGGGAAGACAATGGTGGCAAGCTCATCTGAAAAGACAAAGCCAAGTCCTTCCCCAACAAGAACAACTTCACCAAGAAGACTCCAACTAAAGGGTTGGTGGCTCAAGAAGAATACCATGAGGATGATGATGATGATGATGATGATAGTGAAGCCATGGCCATGGCCTCCGTTTCCATTGCCACAACTCCACGGGTGTCCCTCTTCGACTCACCCAACAAGAACATCACCGCCAAGTGCCTCATGGCTAAATCCACCAACAAGGTAACCCCCAACATCAAAACCACCATCATTACTAATCCCTCCTTGATGGATTGCATTGATGAAAGTGAGGGGTCTAATTAGGAAGTAAATGAATTTGAGTTTTTTATGAGTAACCTCAAGGGCAAATCCAAGAAGCACTTCGTTTCTCTCTTGGAACAACTTGGTGAAGCCAATGACATGATCGAGGCTCATGAAGAAACCATCTCTAAGATGGAAGGTCATAGTCATGACTATGCCGATGAGATATCGGATCTCTCTAATGCTCTTGAGGAAGAGCGTGTGCATCGTTTGGCTCTTGAGGAGTCACACAACAATGACCATGCTAAATTAAAGAAAGATCTTGATCATGCTGTTTTGTATCTCGTGTGCTAAATTCCGAGAAGGCTAAAATTGGGATTGACCATGCTAGACTCGAGGAGGAGTTTGATATACTCGACAAGGCTCACAAGGTCTTGAAGGGTGCTCATGCTAGCCTCAAGGAGTCTCATGATCAACTCCAAGTGAAGCTAACCAAGGAGAAAGCCACCTTTCCTCATATGGTATTAATTGATAATGCAAATGCTAATAACCCATGTTGTGAGCATGTGCATCTTGTGGAGGAGATGCCAAGTTGAAAGAATAACTTGAGAGAGGCCTTGTGATGTGCATACAAGGTGAGAAGAACCTCAATGACCTTTTGAGCAATCAAAAGGAAGTTGTGGCCAAGGAGGGAGTTGGGTTTGCACCCAAGTCCAAGAACAAGAAGAAGAACGACAAGACCAAACAACCTCCCCCTCTCAAGAAAACTTTGGTGAAGGAGGGAGAGGGTGCTCTCAAGGAGAAGAAGAACAATGTGAAGGGTGGTGATGTCAAAAAGGGCAATGCCACCCCTTCCAACAAAGCCGGCAACTTTAACCCTTCTTATGTATTGTGCGGTGCTAGTGATGGGCATGTTTATGCTAAATTTGTTTGTTCTCCTTATGAGAACATTGAATGGTCTATTTGGGTTCCTAAGACCCTTGTTACTAACATCAAAGGACCCATTACAAAATGGGTACCTAAAAACCAAGCATCAATCTCTTGGAGGTGTTTGCTTACGATGGGGGATCATGGTTGCTTGATAGTGGAGCCACAAATCATATGACCGGAAGAAAGGACTTGGTGGTGGACGTGCACAAGATCCCATCTATGCCCACCAACATCGAGTGGGCTGATGCCTCGTCTTCTAAGGTATTGAGTCTTGGCAAGGTTGTCATTTCTCATTATCTCATGATCGAGAAAGTCATGCTTGTTGAGTCCCTTGCATACAATCTACTTTCCGTTCGTCAACTTGCACTCATGGGCTTTGCCACATTCTTTGATATTGATACCGTGGCCCTCTTGTGGAGCAAGACTCTTAAACTAGCCTTTTTTGGGCATGTCAAGAACGGTCTTTATGTGATTAACTTTTCGGAGCGACCCACTAAGACCGCGACATGCCTAATGGCTAAAGTTGATGTGGGGTGGCTTTGGCATTGATACGTCCATTTTGCATCATGCTTTTATGTCAATATTTATTACATTATGGGCTGTTATTTCACGTTATGTCACAATACTTATGGCTATTCTCTCTTATTTTACAAGGTTTACATGAAGAGGGAGAATGCCGGCAGCTGGAATTCTGGGCTGGAAAAGGAGCAAATATTGAAGGACTATTCTGCGCAACTCCAAAAGTCCTGAAACTCCACGGAATACCTTAGAATAAATAAAGAAAAATCGTCGCCAAAGATGAAGGCCAGGGGGCCGACACCCTGCTCACGAGGGTGGGGGGCGCCCCCCTGGGCGCGCCCCCTACCTCGTGGGCCCCCTGGTGGCTCTCCGACGCCCGTCTTCTCCTATATGAAGTCTTTTGATGGGGAAAAAATAACAAGCAACCTTTGAGACTCCGCCGCCACGAGGCAGAACCTTGGCGGAACCAATCTAGGGCTCCGGCAGAGCTGTTCTGCCGGGGACACTTCCCTCCGGGAGGGGGAAATCATCACCATCGTCATCACCAACGCTCCTCTCAGTGGGAGAGGGAAATCTCCATCAACATCTTCACCAGCACCATCTCATCTCCAAACCCTAGTTCATCTCTTGTATCCAATTCTTGTCTCCAAGTCCGGGATTGGTGCTAGTAGGTTGCTAGTAGTGTTGATTACTCCTTGTAGTTGATGCTAGTTGGTTTATTTGGTGGAAGATCATATGTTCAGATCCTATATGCACACTATTACCCCTCTGATTATGAACATGAATATGCTTTGTGAGTAGCTACATTTGTTCCTGAGGACAAGGGAGAAGTCTTGCTATTAGTATTCATGTGAATTTGGTATTCGTTCGATATTTTGATAAGATGTATGTTGTCTAACCTCTAGTGGTGTTATGTGAACGTCGACTACATAACACTTCACCATTATTTGGGCCTAGAGGAAGGCATTGGGAAGTAATAAGTAGATGATGGGTTGCTAGAGTGACAGAAGCTTAAACCCTAGTTTATGTGTTGCTTCGTAAGGGGTTGATTTGGATCCATATGTTTCATGCTATGGTTAGGTTTACCTTAATACTTTTGTTGTAGTTGCGGATGCTTGCAATAGAGGTTAATCATAAGTGGGATGCTTGTCCAAGTAAGGGCAGTACCCAAGCACCGGTCCACCCACATATCAAATTATCAAAGTACCGAACGAGAATCATATGAGCGTGATGAAAACTAGCTTGACGATATTCCCATGTGTCCTCGGGAGCGCTTTTCCTATTATAAGAGTTCGTCCAGGCTTGTCCTTTGCTACAAAAAGTATTGGGCCATCTTGCTGCACTTTATTTACTTTTGTTACTTGTCGCTCTTTACCATTTATCTTATCACAAAACTATTTGTTACCACTTATTTCAGTACTAGCAGAGAATACCTTGCTGAAAACCGCTTATCATTTCCTTCTGCTCCTCGTTGGGTTCGACACTCTTACTTATCGAAAGGACTACGATAGATCCCCTATACTTGTGGGTCATCAAGACTCTTTTCTGGCGCCTTTGCCGGGGAGTGAAGCACCTTTGGTAGGTGGAATTTGGTAAGGAAAAATTTATTTAGTGTGTTGAAATTTTCTGTCACTTGTTACCATGGAAAGTAATTGTTTGAGGGGCTTGTTCGGGGTATCTTCACCCCGTCCAGTTGAGCCAAGAGTTGCTCCTCAACCTACTGAACCTACCGAATCTATTGAAAATGAAACTTCTTTTGAGATTCCTTCGAGTATGATGGAAAAACTGATAGCTAATACTTTTGCAGGAGATGGAACAAAGCATCCTGATGAACATCTACGCTTTGTGGATGAAATTTATTGACTATTTAAGCTTGCAGGTATACCAGATGATGCCATTAAGAGGAAGGCTTTCCCTTTATCTTTGGAGGGAGACACATTGACATGGTATAGGCTATGTGATGATACGAGATCATGGAACTATAAAAGATTGAAATTGGAATTTCATCAAAAGTATTACCCTATGCATCTTGTTCATCGTGATCGCAATTATATATATAATTTTTGGCCTCACGAAGGAGAAAGCATGGCTCAAGCTAGGGGGAGGCTTAAATCAATGTTATATTCATGGTGCAATCATGAGCTCTCAAAATTGACAATTCTCTAGAATTTTTATGCTCGGCTTTCTGATAATAATCGCACCATGCTCGATACTTCTTGTGCTGGCTCTTTTACGATGAAGTCTATTGAATTGGGATGGAATTTATTGGATAGAATTAAACGCAACTCTGAATATTGGGACCTCGACGAAGGTAAGGAGTCAGGTATTACACCTAAGTTTGATTGTGTTAAATCTTTTATGGATACCGATATTTTCCGTAAGTTTAGCACTAAATATGGACTTGACTCTGAGATAGTAGCTTCTTGATGTGAATCGTTTGCTACTTATGTTGATCTCCCCAAGGAGAAGTGGTTTAAATATCATCCTCCCATAGAAGTAAAAGTAGCTGCACCTATTAAAGTTGAAGAAAAGATTGTCACTTATAACGATCCTATTGTTCCTACTTCTTATGTTGAGAAACCCCCTTTCCCTGTTAGAATGAAGGATCATGCTAAAGCTTCAACTGTTGTTCGTAAAAGCAATACTAGGACTTATACACCTCCTGAGCGAGTCAAAGTAGAACCCAATATTGCTATTGTTAAAGATCTCTTGTCTGATAATATTGATGGGCATGTTATTCAATTCACTGGTGAAACTGCTAGAATTACTAAACCCTGTGATAGAGATAAACATAGACCTGTGGTAGGCGTGCCTGTTATTCCTGTTAAAGTAGGAGATCATTGTTATCATGGCTTATGTGATATGGGTGCTAGTGCTAGTGTTATACTCATTGGCTTATACAAAGAAATTATGCATGATATTGCACCTACTGAGTTAGAAGATATTGATGTTACGATCAAACTTGCCAATAGAGATACCATATCTCCAATGGGAATTGTTAGAGATGGTGAAGTCTTGTGTGGGAAAACTAAATATCCCGCTGATTTTCTTGTTCTTGGTTCTTCACAAGATAGCTTTTGTCCCATTATATTTGGTAGACCCTTCTTGCGTACTGTTAATGCTAAGATAGACTGCAAAAAGAATGTTGTTACTGTTGGCTTGGACGATATGGTCCATGAGTTTAATTTCTCTAAATTTAGTAAACAACATCGTGAGGAAGAATTGCCGAGTAAGGATGAAATTATTGGTCTTGCTTCTATTGCTGTACCTCCTAGTGATCCTTTAGAACACTATTTTGTTGGGGAACGTAGTAATTTCAAAAAAAAATCCTACGCACACGCAAGATCATGGTGATGCATAGCAATGAGAGGGGAGAGTATTGTCCACGTACCCTCATAGACCGTAAGCGGAAGCGTTACAACAACGCGATTGGTGTAGCCGTACGTCTTCACGATCCGACCGATCCAAGCACCGAACATACGGCACCTCCGAGTTCAGCACACGTTCAGCTCGATGACGATCCCCGGACTCCGATCCAGCAAAGTGTCGGGGATGAGTTTCGTCAGCACGACGGCGTGGTGACGATGATGATGTTCTACCGACGCAGGGCTTCGCCTAAGCACCGCAACGATATGACCGAGGTGGAATATGGTGGAGGGGGGCACCGCACACGGCTAAGGAACGATCACGAAGATCAACTTGTGTGTCATGGGGTGTCCCCCTGCCCCCGTATATAAAGGAGCAAGGGAGGAGGAGGCCGGCCCTAGGAGGAGGGCGCACCAAGGGGAGTCCTACTCCCACCGGGAGTAGGACTCCTTTCCAAGTCCAACTAGGAGAAGGGGGGAAAGGAGGGAAGTGGAGAAGGAAGGGAGAGGGGGGCCA
Organism: Triticum dicoccoides; assembly: GCF_002162155.2. NCBI lineage: Eukaryota > Viridiplantae > Streptophyta > Magnoliopsida > Poales > Poaceae > Triticum > Triticum dicoccoides. Next base: position 470,891,904 of record NC_041381.1, read on the forward strand.
CGCCCCAAACCCTATGTCCAATTCGGACTGGGCTTGGGAGGGGCGCGCGCCACCTCCTGGCTCCTTCCCACTAAGGCCCATTAAGGCCCAATACTCTTTCCCTTATTCCCGTAACTCCCCGGTACTCCGAAAAATACCTGAATCACTCGGAACCTTTACGATGTACGAATATAGTCGTCCAATATATCGATCTTTACGTCTCGACCATTTCGAGACTCCTTGTCATGTTCCCGATCTCATCCGAGACTCCGAACTCCTTCGGTACATCAAAACTCATAAACTCATAATAAAACTGTCATCGAAACCTTAAGCGTACGGACCCTACGGGTTCGAGAACTATGTAGACATAACTGAAACACGTTTCCGGTCAATAACCAATAGCGGAACCTGGATGCTCATATTGGCTCCTACATATTCTAGGAAGATCTTTATCGGTCAAACCGCATAACAACATACGTTGTTCCCTTTGCCATCGGTATGTTACTTGCCCGAGATTCGATCGTCGATATCTCAATACCTATTTCAATCTCGTTACCGGCAAGTCTCTTTACTCGTTACGTAATGCATCATTCCGTAACTAACTCATTAGCTACATTGCTTGCAAGGCTTATAGTGATGTGCATTACCGAGAGGGCCCAGAGATACCTCTCGGACAATCGGAGTGACAAAACCTAATCTCGAAATACGCCAACCCAACATGTACCTTTGGAGACACCTGTAGTACTCCTTTATAATCACCTAGTTATGTTGTGATGTTTGGTAGTACCCAAAGGGTTCCTCCGGTAAACGGGAGTTGCATAATCTCATAGTTACAGGAACATGTATAAGTCATGAAGAAAGCAATAGTAACATACTAAATGATCAAGTGCTAGGCTAATGGAATGGGTCATGTCAATCACATCATTCTCCTAATGATGTGATCCCATTAATAAAATGACAACACATGTCTATGGTTAGGAAACATAACCATCTTTGATTAATGAGCTAGTCAAGTAGAGGCATACTAGTGACTATATGTTTGTCTATGTATTCACACATGTATCATGTTTCCGGTTTAATGCAATTCTAGCATGAATAATAAACATTTATCATGATATGAGGAAATAAATAATAACTTTATTATTGCCTCTAGGGCATATTTCCTTCAGTCTCCCACTTGCACTAGAGTCAATAATCTAGATTACACAGTAATAATTCTAACACCCATGGAGTCTTGGTGTTGATCATGTTTTGCTCGTGGAAGAGGCTTAGTCAATGGGTCTGCAACATTCAGATCCGTATGTATCTTGCAAATCTCTATGTCTCCCACCTGGACTTGGTCCCGGATGGAATTGAAGCGTCTCTTGATGTGCTTGGTCCTCTTGTGAAATCTGGATTCCTTTGCCAAGGCAATTGCACCAGTATTGTCACAGAAGATCTTCATTGGTCCCGATGCACTAGGTATGACACCTAGATTGGAAATGAACTCCTTCATCCAGACTCCATTTGCTGCTTCCGAAGCAGCTATGTACTCCGCTTCACATGTAGATCCCGCCACGACGCTTTGTTTAGAACTGCACCAACTAACAGCTCCACTATTTAATAAAAACACGTATCCGGTTTGCGATTTAGAATCGTCCGGATCAGTGTCAAAGCTTGCATTGACGTAACCGTTTACGACTAGCTCTTTGTCACCTCCATATACGAGAAACATATCCTTAGTCCTTTTTAGGTATTTCAGGATGTTCTTGACCGCTGTCCAGTGATCCACTCCTGGATTACTTTGGTACCTTCCTGCCAAGCTTATTACTAAGCACACGTCAGGTCCGGTACACAACATTGCATACATGATAGAGCCTATGGATGAAGCATAGGGAACATCTTTCATTTTCTCTCTATCTTCTGCTGTGGTCGGGGATTGAGTCTGACTCAACTTCACCCTTGTAGTACGGGTAAGAACCCTTTCTTTGCCTGATCCATTTTGAATTTTTTCAAAACTTTATCAAGGTATGTGCTTTGTGAAAGTCCTATTAAGCGTCTTGATCTATCTCTATAAATCTTGATGCCCAATATATAAGCAGCTTCACCGAGGTCTTTCATAGAAAAACTTTTATTCAAGTATCCCTTTATGCTATCCAGAAATTCTATATCATTTCCAATTAATAATATGTCATCTACATATAATATCAGAAATGCTACAGAGCTCCCACTCACTTTCTTGTAAATACAGGCTTCTCCAAAAGTCTGTATAAAACCATATGCTTTGATCACACTATCAAAGCATTTATTCCAACTCCGAGATGCTTGCACCAGTCCATAAATGGATCGCTAGAGCTTGCACACTTTGTTAGCACCTTTTGGATCAACAAAACCTTCTGGCTGCATCATATACAACTCTTCTTCCAGAAATCCATTCAAGAATGCAGTTTTGACATCCATTTGCCAAATTTCAAAATCATAAAATGCAGCAATTGCTAACATGATTCGGACAGACTTAAGCATCGCTACGGGTGAGAAAGTCTCATCATAGTCAACCCCTTGAACTTGTCGAAAACCTTTCGCAACAAGTCGAGCTTTATAGACAGTTACATTACCATCAGCGTTAGTCTTCTTCTTAAAAATCCATTTATTCTCAATGGCTTGCCGATCATCGGGCAAGTCAACCAAATTCCATACTTTGTTCTCATACATGGATCCCATCTCAGATTTCATGGCCTCTAGCCATTTTGCAGAATCTGGGCTCATCATCGCTTCCTCATAGTTCGTAGGTTCATCATGGTCAAGTAACATGACTTCCAGAATAGGATTACCGTACCACTCCGGTGCGGATCTTATTCTGGTAGACCTACGAGGTTCAGTAGAAACTTGATCTGAAGTTTCATGATCAATATCATTAGCTTCCTCACTAATTGGTGTAGTTGTCACAGAAACCGGTTCTTGTGATGAACTGCTTTCCAATAAGGGAGCAGGTACAGTTACCTCATCAAGTTCTACTTTCCTCCCACTCACTTCTTTCGAGAGAAATTCCTTCTCTAGAAAGGATCCGAATTTAGCAACGAAAATCTTGCCCTCAGATCTGTGATAGAAGGTGTACCCAACAGTTTCTTTTGGGTATTTGGGTTCGAGCTTATCTAGTTGAAGTTTCTTCACATAAGCATCGCAGCCCCAAACTTTAAGAAACGACAACTTTGGTTTCTTGCCAAACCATAGTTCATGAGGCGTTGTCTCAACGGATTTTGATGGTGCCCTATTTAACGTGAATGCGGCCGTCTCTAAAGCATAACCCCAAAACGATAGCAGTAAATCAGTAAGAGACATCATTGATTGTACCATATCTAGTAAAGTACGATTACGACGTTCGGACACACCATTTCATTGTGGTGTTCCGGGTGGCGTGAGTTGCGAAACTATTCTGCATTGTTTCAAATGTAAACCAAACTCGTAACTCAAATATTCTCCTCCACGATCAGATCGTAGAAATTTTATTTTCTTGTTATGATGATTTTCCACTTCACTCTGAAATTCTTTGAACTTTTCAAATGTTTCAGACTTGTGTTTCATTAAGTAGATATACCCATATCTGCTCAAATCATCTGTGAAGGTGAGAAAATAATGATACCCGCCGCGAGCCTCAACATTCATTGGACCACAAACATCAGTATGTATGGTTTCCAACAAATCAGTTGCTTGCTCCATAGTTCTGGAGAACGGCGTTTTAGTCATCTTGCCCATGAGGCACGGTTCGCAAGTACCAAGTGATTCATAATCAAGTGATTCCAAAAGCCCATCAGTATGGAGTTTCTTCATCCACTTTACACTGATATGACCTAAACGGCAGTGCCACAAATAAGTTGCACTATCATTATCAACTCTGCATCTTTTGGTTTCAACACTATGAATATGTGTATCACTACTATCGAGATTCAATAAAAATAGACCACTCTTCAAGGGTGCATGACCATAAAAGATATTACTCATATAAATAGAACAACCATTATTCTCTGACTTAAATGAATAACCGTCTCGCATCAAACAAGATCCAGATATAATGTTCATGCTTAACGCTGGCACCAAATAACAATTATTTAGGTCTAACACTAATCCCGATGGTAGATGTAGAGGTAGCGTGCCGACCGCGATCACATCGACTTTGGAACCATTTCCCACGTGCATCGTCACCTCGTCCTTATCCAATCTTCGCTTAATCCGTAGTCCCTGTTTCGAGTTGCAAATATTAGCAACAGAACTAGTATCAAATACCCAGGTACTACTGCGAGCATTAGTAAGGTACACATCAATAACATGTATATCACATATACCTTTGTTCACTTTGCCATCCTTCTTATCCGTCAAATACTTGGGGCATTTCCGCTTCTAGTATCCAGTCTGCTTGCAGTAGAAGCACTCAGTCTCAGGTTTAGGTCCAGACTTGGGTTTCTTCTCCTGAGCAACAACTTGTTTGCTGTTCTTCTTGAAGTTCCCCTTCTTCTTCCCTTTGCCCTTTTTCTTGAAACTGGTTGTCTTTTTGACCATCAACACTTGATGCTCCTTCTTGATTTCTACCTCCGCGGCTTTTAGCATTGCGAAGAGCTCGGGAATAGTCTTGTCCATCCCTTGCATATTATAGTTCATCACGAAGCTCTTGTAGCTTGGTGGCAGTGATTGAAGAATTCTGTCAATGACACTATCATCAGGAAGATTAACTCCCAGTTGAATCAAGTGATTATTATACCCAGACATTTTGAGTATATGTTCACTGACAGAACTATTCTCCTCCACCTTGCAGCTATAGAACTTATTGGAGACTTCATATCTCTCAATCCGGGCATTTGCTTGAAATATTAACTTCAACTCCTGGAACATCTCATATGCTCCATGATGTTCAAAACATTGTTGAAGACCCGGTTCTAAGCCGTAAAGCATGGCACACTGAACTATCGAGTAGTCATCAGCTTTGCTCTGCCAGACGTTCTTAATGTCGTCAGTTGCATCAGCAGCAGGCCTGGCACCCAGCGGTGCTTCCAGGATGTAATTCTTCTGTACAGCAATGAGGATAATCCTCAGGTTACGGACCCAGTCCGTGTAATTGCTACCATCATCTTTCAACTTTGCTTTCTCAAGGAACGCATTAAAATTCAACGGAATAACAGCACGAGCCATCTATCTACAACAAACATACACAAGCAAAATACTATCAGGTACTAAGTTCATGATAAATTTAAGTTCAATTAATCATATTACTTAAGAACTCCCACTTAGATAGACATCCCTCTAATCCTCTAAGTGATTATGTGATCTATATCAACTACACCATGTCCGATCATCACGTGAGATGGAGTAGTTTCAATGGTGAACATCAATATGTTGATCATATCTACTATATGATTCACGCTCGACCTTTCGGTCTCCGTGTTCCGAGGCCATATCTGTTATATGCTAGGCTCGTCAAGTTTAACCTGAGTATTCCGCGTGTGCAACTGTTTTGCACCTGTTGTATTTGAACGTAGAGCCTATCACACCCGATCATCACGTGGTGTCTCAGCACGAAGAACTTTCTCAACGGTGCATACTCAGGGAGAACACTTCTTGATAATTTTAGTGAGAGATCATCTTAAAATGCTACCGTCAATCAAAGCAAGATAAGATGCATAAAGGATAAACATCACATGCAATCAATATAAGTGATATGATATGGCCATCATCATCTTGTGCTTGTGATCTCCATCTTCGAAGCACCGTCGTGATCACCATTGTCACCGGCGTGACACCTTGATCTCCATCGTAGCATCGTTGTCGTTACGCCATCTATTGCTTCTATGACTATCACTACCGCTTAGTGATAAAATAAAGCAATTACAGGGCATTTGCATTTCATACAATAAAGCAACAACCATATGGCTCCTGCCAGTTGCCGATAACTTCGGTTACAAAACATGATCATCTCATACAATAAAATATAGCATCACGTCTTGACCATATCACATCACAACATGCCCTGCAAAAACAAGTTAGACGTCCTCTACTTTGTTGTTGTAAATTTTACGTGGCTGCTACGGGCTGAGCAAGAACCGTTCTTACCTACGCATCAAAACCACAATGATAGTTCGTCAAGTTAATGCTGTTTTAACCTTCGCAAGGACCGGGCGTAGCCACACTCGATTCAGCTAAAGTGAGAGAGACAGACACCCGCTAGCCACCTTTAAGCATGAGTGCTCATAACGGTGAAACCAGTCTCACGTAAGCGTACGCGTAATGTCGGTCCGGGCCGCTTCATCTCACAATACCGCTGAGCCAAAGTATGACATGCTGGTAAGCAGTATGACTTGTATCGCCCACAACTCACTTATGTTCTACTCATGCATATGACATCTACGCATAAAACTTGGCTCTGATACCACTGTTGGGGAACGTAGTAATTTCAAAAAAAAAATCCTACGCACACGCAAGATCATGGTGATGCATAGCAACGAGAGGGGAGAGTATTGTCCACGTACCCTCATAGATCGTAAGCGGAAGCGTTATGACAACGCGGTTGATGTAGTCGTACGTCTTCATGATCCGACCGATCCAAGCACCGAACGTACGGCACCTCCGAGTTCAGCACGCGTTCAGTTCGATGATGATCCTCGGACTCCGATCCAGCAAAGTGTCGGGGATGAGTTTCGTCAGCACGACGGCGTGGTGACGATGATGATGTTCTATCGACGCAGGGCTTCGCCTAAGCACCGCAACGATATGACCGAGGTGGAATATGGTGGAGGGGGGCACCGCACACGGCTAAGAAACGATCACGAAGATCAACTTGTGTGTCATGGGGTGCCCCCCTGCCCCCGTATATAAAGGAGCAAGGGAGGAGGAGGCCGGCCCTAGGAGGAGGGCGCGCCAAGGGGAGTCCTACTCCCACCGGGAGTAGGACTTCTTCTTTTCTAGTCCAACTAGGAGAAGGGGGGAAAGGAGGGAAGTGGAGAAGGAAGGGAGAGGGGGGCCGCGCCCCAAACCCTTTGTCCAATTCGGACTGGGCTTGGGAGGGGCGCGCGCCACCTCCTGGCTCCTTCCCACTAAGGCCCATTAAGGCCCAATACTCTTCCCCGTATTCCCGTAACTCTCCGGTACTCCGAAAAATACCCGAATCACTCGGAACCTTTCCGATGTCCGAATATAGTCGTCCAATATATCGATCTTTACGTCTCGACTATTTCGAGACTCCTCGTCATGTTCCCGTTCTCATCCGGCACTTCGAACTCCTTCGGTACATCAAAACTCATAAACTCATAATAAAACTGTCATCGAAACCTTAAGCGTGCGGACCCTACGGGTTCAAGAACTATGTAGACATGACCGAGACACGTTTCCGGTCAATAACCAATAGCGGAACCTGGATGCTCATATTGGCTCCTACATATTCTACGAAGATCTTTATCGGTCAAACCGCATAACAACATACGTTGTTCCCTTTGCCATCGGTATGTTACTTGCCCGAGATTCGATCATCGATATCTCAATACCTAGTTCAATCCGGCAAGTCTCTTTACTCGTTACGTAATGCATCATTCCGTAACTAACTCATTAGCTACATTGCTTGCAAGGCTTATAGTGATGTGCATTACCGAGAGGGCCCAGAGATACCTCTTCTACAATCGGAGTGACAAAACCTAATCTCGAAATATGCCAACCCAACATGTACCTTTGGAGACACCTGTAGTATTTCTTTATAATCACCCAGTTATGTTGTGATGTTTGGTAGTACCCAAAGTGTCCCTCCGGTAAATGGGAGTTGCATAATCTCATAGTTACAGGAACATGTATAAGTCATGAAGAAAGCAATAGCAACATACTAAACGATCAAGTGCTAGGCTAATGGAATGGGTCATGTCAATCACATCATTCTCCTAATGATGTGATCCCATTAATCAAATGACAACACATGTCTATGGTTAGGAAACATAACCATCTTTGATTAATGAGTTAGTCAAGTAGAGGCATACTAGTGACTATATGTTTGTCTATGTATTCACACATGTATCATGTTTCCGGTTTAATACAATTCTAGCATGAATAATAAACATTTATCATGATATGAGGAAATAAATAATAACTTTATTATTGCCTCTAGGGCATATTTCCTTCATATTTGCTAGACCATGAAAATGATATGTTCATGAATGAAAGAAGGGAAATAGATGAAGTATTCTTTAAACAGGAACCTATTCTGCAACACAATTTGCCTGTTGAAATCCTAGGGGATCCCCCTCCACCCAAGGGTGATCCCGTATTTGAGCTTAAACCGTTGCCTGATAATCTTAAATATGCTTATCTTGATGAAAAGAAAATATATCCTGTTATTATTAGCGCTAACCTTTCAGAGCATGAAGAAGAAAGATTATTGAAAACTCTGAAGAAGCATCGCGCCACTATTGGATATACTCTGGATGATCTTAAGGGCATCAGTCCCACTCTATGTCAACATAAAATAAATTTGGAAGCTGATGCCAAACCAGTTTGTGATCCTCAATGATGTTTGAATCCTAAAATGAAAGAAGTGGTAAGAAAAGAAATACTCAAGCTTCTGGAGGCAGGAATAATTTATCCCGTTGCTGATAGTCAGTGGGTAAGTCCTGTCCATTGTGTCCCTAAAAAGGGAGGTATTACTGTTGTCCCTAATGATAAAGATGAATTGATTCCGCAAAGAATTATCACAAGTTATAGGATGGTAATTGATTTCCGCAAATTAAATAAGGCCACTAAGAAAGATCATTACCCTTTACCTTTTATTGATCAAATGCTAGAAAGACTATGCAAACATACACATTATTGCTTTCTAGATGGTTACTCTGGTTTTTCTCAAATACCTGTGTCGGCTAAAGATCAATAAAAGACTACTTTTACATGCCCATTTGGTACTTTTGCTTATAGATGTATGCCTTTTGGTTTATGTAATGCACCTTCAACCTTTCAAAGATGCATGATGGCTGTATTTTCTGACTTCTGTGAGAAAATTTGTGAGGTTTTCATGGATGACTTTTCCGTCTATGGTTCCTCTTTTGATGATTGCTTGAGCAATCTCGCTCGAGTTTTGCAGAGATGTGAAGAAATTAATCTTGTCTTGAATTGGGAAAAGTGTCACTTTATGGTTAATGAAGGTATTGTCTTGGGGCACAAAGTTTCTGAAAGAGGTATTGAAGTTGATAAAGCCAAGGTTGATGCTATTGAAAAGATGCCATGTCCGAAGGACATCAAAGGTATAAGAAGTTTCCTTGGTCGGGTCACGCCGGATTTCATAGGAGGTTCATCAAGGACTTCTCAAAAATCTCTCGGCCTCTGACTAATTTATTACAAAAAGATGTACCATTTGTCTTTGATGATGATTGTGTAGAAGCATTTGAAATACTTAAGAAAGCATTAGTCTCTGCACCTCTTGTTCAGCCACCTGATTGGAATTTACCCTTTGAAATTATGTGTGATGCTAGTGATTATGCTGTAGGTGCTGTTCTAGGGCAAAGAGTTGATAAGAAATTGAATGTTATCCATTATGCCAGTAACACTCTAGACAATGCTCAAAGAAATTATGCTACTACCGAAAAGGAACTTTTAGCGGTTGTATTTGCTTGTGATAAATTTAGACCCTATATTGTTGATTCTAGAGTAACTATTCATACAGATCATGCTGCTATTAAATATCTTATGGAAAAGAAAGATGCAAAACCTAGACTCATTAGATGGGTTCTCTTGCTTCAAGAATTTGATTTACATATTGTTGATAGAAAAGGAGCTGAGAATCCCGTTGGAGACAACTTATCTAGGCTAGAGAATGTTCTTGATGACCCACTACCTATTATGATAGCTTTCCTGATGAGAAATTAAATGTCATAAGTACTTCTCTTAGCACTCCGTGGTATGATGATTATGCTAATTATATTGTTGCTAAATTTATACCGCCTAGCTTCACATACTAATAAAAGAAAAAAAATTCTATGACTTGCGACATTACTTTTGGGATGACCCACATCTTTATAAAGAAGGAGTAGATGGTGTTATTAGACGTTGTGTACCTGAGCATGAACAGGAACATATCCTACGCAAGTGTCACTCAGAAGCTTATGGAGGACATCACGCTGGAGATAGAACTGCACATAAGGTATTGCAATCCGGTTTTTATTGGCCTACTCTCTTCAAGGATGCTCGTAAGTTTGTCTTGTCTTGCTATGAATGTCAAAGAATTCGTAATATCAGTAGACGTCAAGAAATGCCTATGAATTATTCACTTGTTATTGAGCCATTTGATGTTTGGGGCTTTGATTATATGGGACCTTTTCCTGCCTCTAATGGTTACACTCATATTCTAGTTGCTGTTGATTACGTTACTAAGTGGGTAGAAGCTATTCCGGTTAGTAGTGCTGATCATAACACTTCTATTAAAATACTTAAGGAATTTATTTTTCCGAGGTTTGGAGTCCCTAGATACTTAATGACTGATGGTGGTTCACACTTTATTCATGGTGCTTTCCATAAGATGCTTGCTAAATACGACGTTAATCATAGGATTGCATCTCCATATCACCCACAGTCTAGTGGTCAGGTAGAATTGAGCAATAGAGATCTCAAATTAATTTTGCAAAAGACTGTCAATAGGTCTAGGAAGAATTGGTCCAAAAAACTTGATGATGCATTATGGGCCTATAGAACTGCATATAAAAATCCTATGGGTATGTCTCCGTATAAAATGGTTTATGGAAAAGCATGTCATTTACCTCTCGAACTAGAACATAAGACATATTGGGCTATTAAGGAGCTCAACTATGATTTCAAACTTGCTGAATGGAGAACCCAAGCTTATGAAAATGCCAAGTTGTTTAAGGAAAAAGTTAAAAGGTGGCATGACAAAAGGATACAAAAGCGTGAGTTTAATGTAGGTGATTATGTATTGCTATACAACTCTCATTTAAGATTTTTTGCAGGAAAACTTCTCTCCAAATGGGAAGGTCCCTACGTTATCGAGGAGGTCTATCGTTCCGGTGCCATAAAAATCAACAACTTCGCAGGCACAAATCCGAAGGTGGTAAACGGTCAAAGGATCAAACACTATATCTCAGGTAATCCCATAAATGTTGAAACTAATATTATTGAAACCGTAGCCCCGGAGGAATACATAAGGGACACTTTCCAGAATGTTCCAGACTCCGAAAAGGAATAGGTATGTGGTACGGTAAGTAAACCGACTCCAAAACAAATTTTAAGGCAATATTTCTTCGTTTTGGAATATTTAGAAAAATAGAAAAATCAATAGCAGTCCGGGGAGGACACGAGGCCTCCACGAGGGTGGAGGGCGCGCCCCTTACCTTGTGAGCACCTCATGTGCCCTCCGGACTCCGTTTCCTTGCACGATACTTATTTTGGTCGGTAAAAATTCATTATATATACTCCCGAAGGTTTTGACTCTCGTATCACGCAATTATCCTCTGTTTTTGTTTCGAGATGTTGCTGCTGCAGATAATAGCAAGATGTCTTCTCAAGAGTCAGTCAGGGAGAGCCGTGTATCTAACCCTACACCGGAACCAAGGGCAAACAGCGACGCTGACCACTTTGGGCCGGCAACGGAGGAAGAGATGGAGGCTAACTTGATGAGAGTAGATGCCATGGAAGATCAAGAAGTCACCTCCCGCTTCCAAGCTGGGTTTACAATGGGGGAACTACAGAGCTCAGCTATTCCAAACTCGGTTATCCCTTCCAATGTTAAATTTCTTTCCTATGAAAATATGAGGAGAAGTGTCTCTGGTTCTCCCGCAGTTATGCAACACCCCTGGGTGCAAGGAGCTTTATCCGTTACAGGAAAGCTTCGCAAGGAAATAATGGACCTCAAGTAGCAGGTCAATAAGCTCGCGAATGAGAACCGTATTCTGAGGGGGATCATCGCTAAGAATATTACGCCAACAACAAAGGAGACATAATCACATGGGTATGGGCACTCCCCTTGGCAACTGCCAAGCTTGGGGGAGGTGCCCTGGTATCGTATCAGCATCACAACTCCTATCTTTACCGTTTTTCTTAGTTCGATCCTATTAGTAGTATCTTGATTTAGTAGAATAAAGTCATGTCATGATCTAGTTTTGAGTTTTGCTTTATGATCCTTCTTTGTAATCGAGTCCGTGAGCTATATAATAAAGATTAGTGTTGAGTTAAGGGCTTGAGTATTTTGCCATGATCTTTGGTGATTAGAAGAAAAGGAATAAAAAGAATCAAGAGTTCATATTGATCTTATTGAAAGTAATGACTTCACATAGAAAGAGTATGATGATTTAAAGTTGTTGGGAGTTGGCAAATATAGCTTTGGTCATCGTTGCAATTAATAGGAAGTAATAAGGAAAGAGAGGTTTCACATATAGATATATTATCATTGACATCTTTTATGATTGGGAGCACTCATTAAAATATGACATGCTAAAGAGTTGATGTTGGACAAGGAAGACAACATAATGAGTTATGTTTTCTTATATCTGAGATAAAGTATGTTGTCATGATTCCTCTACCGTGTTGAGCTTTCCTTTCCCCCTCATTCTAGCCAAATTCTCAGCACTAAGTAGAAATACTACTTGTGCTTCCAAATACCCTTAAACCAGTTTTGCCATGAGAGTCCACCATATCTACCTATGGATTGAGTAAGATCCTTCAAGTAAGTTGTCATCGGTGCAAGCAATAAAAATTGCTCTCTAAATATGCATGACTTATTAGTGCAGAGAAATAAGCTTTGTATGAACTTGTTGTGGACGCAATAAAAGCGACGGACTGCATAATAAAGGTTCACATGCAAGGGGCAATATAAAGTGACGTTCTTTTGCATTAAGATTTTGTGCATCAACCCTAAACGCGCATGACAACCTCTGCTTCCCTCTGCGAAGGGCCTATTTTTATTATTATCCTCTACCTTATGCAAGAGTCACGGTGATCTTCACCCTTCCTTTTTCATTTTATCCTTTGGCAAGCTCAGCATGTTGGAAAGAACATGATATATATATCTAATTGGATGTAGGGGAGCGTGAATTATTACTGTTGACATTACCCTTGAGGTAAAAGGTTATGGGGCAAAAACTATAAGCCCCTATCTTTCTCTGTGTCCGATTAAAACTCCGTAACCACAAGTATCGCATGAGTGTTAGCAATTATGAAGGACTAAGTGATAGTTGAGTATGTGGACTTGCTTTTAAGCTCTGACATAGACTCTTCCCGATGCTATGATAAATTGCAATTGCTTCAATGAGTGAGATTATAATTGTTGGTGCTCAATAAAGTTTCTGATTCATATTTTGGCTTTGTGAAAAGATCATCACTAGAACATAAGTAATCATATGACAAAAAATTTATATGTTGCTGTTATGAAGTAATCATGATGCTTTCATGTCCGTATTTTATTTTTATCGACGCCTCTACCTCTAAACATAAGGACATATTTATTGTTATTGGCTTTTCGCTTGAGGACAAGCGAGGTCTAAGCTTGGGGGAGTTGATACGTCCATTTTGCATCATGCTTTTATGTCAATATTTATTGCATTATGGGCTGTTATTTCACGTTATGTCACAATACTTATGGCTATTCTCTCTTATTTTACAAGGTTTACATGAAGAGCGAGAATGCCGGCAGCTAGAATTCTGGGCTGGAAAAGGAGCAAATATTGAAGGACTATTCTACGCAACTCCAAAAGTCCTGAAACTCCACGGAATACCTTAGAATAAATAAAGAAAAATCATCACCAAAGATGAAGGCCAGGGGGCCCACACCCTGCTCACGAGGGTCGGGGCGCCCCCCCCCCCTTGGCGCCCCCCTACCTCGTGGGCCCCCTGGTGGCTCTCCGACGCCTGTCTTCTCCTATACGAAGTCTTTCGATGGAAAAAAATAACAAGCAACCTTTCGGGATGAGACTCCGCCGCCACAAGGCGGAACCTTGGCGGAACCAATCTAGGGCTCCGGCAGAGCTGTTCTGCCGGGGACACTTCCCTCCAGGAGGGGGAAATCATCACCATCGTCATCACCAACGCTCCTCCCAGCGGGAGAGGGAAATCTCCATCAACATCTTCACCAGCACCATCTCATCTCCAAACCCTAGTTCATCTCTTGTATCCAATTCTTGTCTCCAAGTCCGGGATTGGTGCTAGTAGGTTGCTAGTAGTGTTGATTACTCCTTGTAGTTGATGCTAGTTGGTTTATTTGGTGGAAGATCATATGTTCAGATCCTATATGCACATTATTACCCCTCTGATTATGAACATGAATATGCTTTGTGAGTAGTTACGTTTGTTCCTGAGGACAAGGGAGAAGTCTTGCTATTAGTAGTCATGTGAATTTGGTATTCGTTCGATATTTTGATAAGATGTATGTTGTCTAACCTCTAGTGGTGTTATGTGAACGTTGACTACATAACACTTCACCATTATTTGGGCCTAGAGGTAGGCATTGGGAAGTAATAAGTAGATGATGGGTTGCTAGAGTGACAAAAGCTTAAACCCTAGTTTATGCGTTGCTTCGTAAGGGGCTGATTTGGATCCATATGTTTCATGCTATGGTTAGGTTTACCTTAATACTTTTGTTGTAGTTGTGGATGCTTGCAATAAAGGTTAATCATAAGTGGGATGCTTGTCCAAGTAAGGGTAGTACCCAAGCACCGGTCCACCCACATATCAAATTATCAAAGTACCGAACGCGAATCATATGAGCGTGATGAAAACTAGCTTGACGATATTCCCATGTGTCCTCGGGAGCGCTTTTCCTATTATAAGAGTTCGTCCAGGCTTGTCCTTTGCTACAAAAAGGATTGGGCCATCTTGCTGCACTTTATTTACTTTTGTTACTTGTCGCTCTTTACCATTTATCTTATCACAAAACTATCTGTTACCACTTATTTCAGTACTAGCAGAGAATACCTTGCTGAAAATCGCTTATCATTTCCTTCTGCTCCTTGTTGGGTTCGACACTCTTACTTATCGAAAGGACTACGATAGATCCCCTATACTTGTGGGTCATCAGGCATCGCCGTTTAGCCCACGTCAATATGAGATCTTTGCAAAGTCTTCTCCAGGGGGACCATGTCCGTGGACTAACAAATGTTAGTTTTTCCAAAGATCGTGCTTGCAGTGCTTGTATCGAAGGAAATCTACATGAGAAGGCTCACCCTCCCATGACTATCATCTACTCGAAGAGACCCTTGGAGCTCCTTCACATGGATCTCTTTGGGCCTCCATCCTTTGATAGTCTTGGGGGTAGAAAGTATTGCTTGGTGATTGTGGATGATCATTCAAGATATACTTGGGTATATTTCTTAAAGAGGAAGAGTGAGACCCAACAAACCGTCATCGACTTTGCAAATGAAGCTCAACATCAACACGATGCAAAGATCTTGACAATAAGAAGTGACAATGGCACCGAGTTCAAGAACTACACCTTGGATGAGTTTCTTAGTGATGAGGGGATCAAGTATCAATACTCTGCACCTTACACTCCTCAACAAAATGGTGTCGCGAAGAGGAAGAACCAGACATTGATGGATGCGGCAAGGACCATGATGGCAGAGTTCAAGTCTCCTTAGAACTTTTGGGCCAAAGCCATTAACACCACATGTCATGCATCCAATCGGCTCTATCTCCGCAAAGGCTTGAACAAGACTCCTTATGAAATACTCACCGGTAACAACCCCAACCTCAAGTACTTCTGGGTGTTCGGGTGTAAGTGTTTCATTCTCAAGAAAGGTGTTCGTTTGTCTAAATTTGAGGCCAGAGCTCATGAGGGCATATTTGTTGGTTATGCTACAAACTCTCATGCTTACCGTGTCCTCAACAAGTCCACGGGACTCATTGAGGAGGCGTGTAACGTGGAGTTTGACGAGAATAATGGCTCCCAAGTGGAGCAAAGTGGTACTTGTGATGTAGGTGATGAAATTCCTCCCCAAGCCATAAGAACAATGGGTGTTGGTCATATCCTACCCATTGAGTAACCCCTTGTGGCCGAAGGAGAAGGACAATGCTCCACTCAAGTGGAGCCATCACCGATCCAAGACCCACACGCTTCCGAAGAACAAAGCGAAGGCCCTCAACCACGTGAACAAGATTAAGGGCAAGATCAACCTCAAGATGGTGGTGAGCCACCAGGTGATGCCCAAGGTCAAGTTCTCCCTTTCGAGCAAGTTCAAGGTTAAGAGCAAACTCAAGATCAAGAACAAGCTCAAGACGGCCTCAAGATTATCAAGTTACCCCTCCTCTTTTCACACCCGAGGAGGAATTAGAGCGTCGTGCCGCGAAGATTGCTTTGAAGCTCACAACCAAAGGTCATCTCATGGAGAATGTGGTTGGAAGCCTAAGAAAGGGGGTAAGCACTCGTAGACAATTATCAAACTATTGTGAACATCACACGTTTGTTTCTTGTGTCGAACCCCAAAAGGTCTATGATGCGCTCGAGGATCCGGATTGGCTCAATGCCATGCATGAAAAACTCAACAACTTCGAGCACAACCAAGTGTGGAAATTAGCGCCAAGGCCAACCGGGAATCATAATGTCATTGGAACCAAGTGGATATTCAAGAACAAGCAAGATGCTCATGGAATCATTGTTCGCAACAAGGCTCGTTTGGTGGCACAAGGCTACTCCCAAGTCGAGGGTATCGACTAGGTGAAACCTTTGCTCCCGTTGCTCGCCTTGAATCTATTCGTTTGTTGATTTCTTATGCTTCTGATCATAATTTCAAGTTGCAACAAATGGATGTGAAAAGTGTTTTTCTCAATGATCCCATTAATGAGTTGGCGTATGTCAAACAACCCCCGGGGTTTGAGGATCCCTATTTCCCCGATCATGTGTACCAACTCAATAAGGCACTCTATGGCCTTAAACAAGCCCCACGTGCGTGGTATGAGCATCTTACTGAGTTGTTGCAAGATCGTGGGTTCGAAATTGGGAAAATCAACCCCACTCTTTTTACTAAGAAGGTCAAAGGGGAGCTGTTTGTATGCCAACTATATGTTGATGATATTATCTTTGGTTCCCCTAACAAAGCCTTCAATGAGGAATTTGCCGCTCTCATGACCTCAAAGTTCAAGATGTCCATGATGGGAGAGTTGAAGTTCTTTCTCGGGTTTGAAATCAAGCAAAGAAGAGAAGGAACCTTCATCAACCAAGCCAAATACACTCAAGACATGCTCAAGAGATTCAAGCTAAGTGATGTCAAGCTGGCCTCCACTCCAATGCCCGTCAAATGCCAACTTGACATTGATCCCAATGGTAAAGCGGTGGATCAAAAGGTATATTGCTCCATGATTGGATCCTTGCTTTACCTTTGTTCATCTAGACCAGATATCATGTTGAGTGTGGGAATTTGTGCACGGTTTCAAGCCGCACCTAAGGAAAGCCACTTAGTGGCGGTCAAGCGAATCTTTCGATATTTGGCTCATACCCCAAACTTTGGCTTATGGTACCCAAGAGGAGCCAACTTTGATCTTTTGGGCTATTCGGACTCAGATTGGGCGGGAGACAAAGTGGATAGGAAGTCCACCTCCGGAGGGTGCCAATTTCTTGGTTCCTCTTTGGTGAGTTGGTCTTCTAAGAAGCAAAGTTGTGTATCTCTCTTGTCCACCGAAGCGGAGTATGTGGCTGCCGGTAGTTGTTGTGCTCAACTTCTATGTATGAGGCAAACTTTGAAGGATTACGGTGTCACTTGTGAAGAAGTGCCTCTTTTGTGTGACAATGAAAGTGCCATCAAGATCTCTCTCAACCCGGTGCAACACTTCAAGACGTAGCATATTGAGATTCGGTATCACTTCATCCGGGATCACATTAGGCGAGGGGAGATCAAGCTCAAGTATGTCAACACTCATGATAACCTTGCAGACATTTTCACGAAGCCCTTGGATGAAGCAAGATTTCGCGAGTTAAGGCATGAGCTAAATATCATTGATTCGAGCAATGTAGCTTGAACCCTTGCACACCCCACCATACTCAACTTGTTGTCTTGTTTAGATGTAGGCATGGACATAGGGGGAGTGGTGTTCTCTCAATGAACTCTTCCTCCCCCCCATTATGCATAAATTGATCAAGTCTTTCACATTAGCCATTTTTGATGGTACTTGTGCTTCAAAGATGAGTGTTGGTCATGGGCCCAATATTAAAATCTTCGTGGCGCCATACTATATAGGTCAAATATTGGTGGTCTCGACCACCGCCCTCTCTTCTCGAGAGTTTCTCTGTGTGTTGTTTCCTGTTGCTGGTGCTTCTCTCTTTTGAGTGGTTGTGCTCTGGTGTGGTCGTGTTCGGGTTTGTCTTGGCTTGTCTTGTGTCTTGTGTGTTCTTTCTGTGTTTTTCGCTAGTCGTGCGTAAGCCATCTTTTCCCTCTTGTTCCTGCTTTGGGGTGCCTGAGCGGTACTACCACAACAGCAGAGCGGCACTACCGCCCTGCCGATACGGTACTACCGTGGAGCCGTACAGTTGGGTGCGTTATGCTTCAGATCTGCACCAAAGCGGTACTACCGCGCCTTGCGCGGTACTACCGCTTAGGGCTGGGTGTGTGGGATATGTATCGGGCAGGGGGAGTTTCCACTCCCCCATACCCGTTCAGTTTGCCCCATCTCCTCGTCCTCTCCTCTCTCAGGCGTCTCCCCAAGCACCGGAGGTCCACCGCCGAGCTGCCGGATCCAGGCCATCTCCCTCGGTTCCATCCGGTGGGATCGTTCCCCACCCTCTCCTCTTGCCATGGATGTTGGTATTGCCCTCATTCTTCTCTTCCTTGGATCTCTTTCTTGAATCTAGTTTTTTGGCTATATTCGTTGCATTCCTCAATTTATTTGTTGAATCGAGGCTTGGGAAGGACTTGGGAGACTTCAGACTAGGTAGTTTGATGATTAGGTATAGAAATATGGACTTTTGCATCTCCAGTAGTACCTTAACTTGCCGTGGTAGGTGTCAGCCTGCTGACAACCGCTCCGGCAGTACTACCGCTACACCCTAGTGGTACTACCGCTTATAAGCAATACTACCCTCTGGTGCACGGTACTACCGCCTTGAGATGCCAATGCCCATGTGTCCCTACCTAATTTTCATCTTTGGTGTTTGTCTTGTTGGAGATATGCCCTAGAGGCAATCATGTATGATGATATTTCCTATGTGTTTATGAATAAAGATAGTCCTTGGACATTATCAATGATGTGTATCAGCAAGTACATGACTTGTTTGTGGGACTATGCATTGTATGATGACTGTCCTAAAAGGTCCCTAGTCGAAAGGGTTGTGTGGACGCGCAGCCGACTAGACTAGCATATGACACGGTCGATGGCTTGGTCTCACTAACCATGGAGCATTGGATGCTAACCGGATAATATGGACTTGGAAAGGTCTAGTCGGATTCGACGTAGTCGGATCCGAGTCGAGATAAGGTTTGAGTCGGACACACCCAACTATATGAGACACAATGATATGTCATCTGTGAGTCTCTAGTACAACATATGTTCTATGTCCTAAGACCTGAGCTGACGCATGTATGGGCCGACCAAATGCTACTCTGTGATTGGGTAGTTACAAAGGTAGGTTTCGGGTTTGTCCAGACCCATGCTGCGAGACGTGGTCGAGCAAGATGGGATTTGCCCCTCCGATCAGGAGAGATATACTCTGGCCCCTCGTGTGATCCGACTAGGATAAGCATGGCCATGCGATAGGGATTATGAGATAATCCAGTTTGTGGTTGGTATCACTGGAATGAGAAAGAGGTCGGGCTAGCACAAGGATGACAGTCTCTCCTTGAACCCGACAACATATATCGTGCGGCAAAGGGAGCAGAAGTGTGACACGTTGTACAGGTTTGCCTAACCAGCTTCATAGTCTGCTTGATGGTCGGCATGCCTTGCTAGAGGCCGCTACCAACCGTGCAGATCAGAGGTGATCCGAACTGTGACCAAGCCGACTTGAACCTAAGGGATCGAGCGCTTAAGGGAAGGAACCTACGAGGTCGGTTCGTAGGACACTGGTCGGATGTGATCCGAACTGGACTAGGAACGTGACCGAGTAGACTTTGGGCTTTAGGGTCCGTGCGAGGCCCAAGTGTTGAGCCCGCGACGGACGCCTATATAAGGTGGAGGTGCAGTGCACTTATTTGGTTGATCGCTTCGGCGCTGCGACTAGGGTTTGCATGTGTTGCGAATAGACACGTCCACTCGCCGCCGACTGTGTGATCGGAGCTAGCAGTCCGTCGCACGGTGTTCCTCCTGCACGCGCGGATACCGTTAGAGGCGGTGCACTTGCGCCACTCCGGTGAACTTGTACGTGGGATCGTATGACCGGCTGTTCGAAGGAGATCGGACGAGGAGGAGATGATCCACGCGGACGCGCTGCCTCAACTCTACTTCTGCTGCACGACACTGCGTGTCTAGTGGTAATGAATTGTGATCCATCTCCCGTAGCATGTTCTTGGTTGTTCTGCGCGTAGGAAATTTTAATATGCAATCGACGCACCCTACCGTAGACCCCAACAGTGGTATAAGAGCCTCTGCTATAGGTTTCTGATTCAGATCGTACGCATATTAGATATGTGGAGGCGGCAGATGAGATCTGTTGTTGTTTATAAGATCGCCTATGTGCACGGTTGATGTGATCAACTGCACATGGGGATCATTGAGGCTATGTTTTCTATCAATCGGGATCGATGAGGTCGTGACACGATCTACCCCTACCGGTCGGTCATCCGCCATCGGGGTTAACAGTGAAACGTAAATCCGAATCGGATTCGCGATGATCGATATGATCGGTCAGATCAGAAAATTCGGCGAGAACGGAGTTCATATGCGATCTGTGATTTCCGAAAACGTGTGCGTAGCGCCGTGTATTTCGTACCCGACATACAAACCGGTAGAATGTGATTCTATGCATAACTTTGTTTGTAGGTTTGATGTGAATAGTATGGCTCATGTGTATGTGATGCATGTGTGTAATTTATACATGGCCTGCGTGTCATGTTTGTCAGCCGGCAGGAGCCAAAGTGCTATCATTATATTGTATAACGACCTGCGTGTCGACTTGTGACTCTATGTAAATTCATTACTAGATGTAATAGTTGGATAATAGAGATCAGGTTGGTGGCTTGGCGTCCCGGCGTGACAAAAAAGATGGAGTTCCTAGATGGTCATCGGAGTCGGAGCCGACCTGGAAGAACGTCCATGAAGGAGCCATACTATTTCACAATATGTGTTTATTTGTGATTGTTATGCTTCTTTGTTTCTATGCATGTTAGAATGGTAGAAAGATCCCTCATGAATATCAAGAAAATTGCCATTCCCGATGTTGCACCCTCGCACGTCAAGTACATCTAGTAGTGGGCTCATAAAATTGGGGTGCTGCTAGGTGTCCTTGAACTGAAGGGTTCGTGTCGGACATGGACATGCACTGCATCAGGTTAACTTACGAGGCTATCAAAACGGTTTTGGGCCTTGTGGCAAAGAAGGTTGGGAGCCGGGGTATAAGATACCTTCCCGACCGACAGGAGTCGTATAGAGATACGATTGGCAAGGAGTTGCTTACCGAATAGGTATGTTGGCTAGAAGTGATGCTAAAGCTCACTAGTCGCATGCGCTAGTCGGATCCTGAATCACTGAGAGTTTGCGGAGGGATGCTGACTTCAGTGGGAGTATTTCTGTTTAGGCGAATTACTCTACATAAACACATTGCTTAGTGATTGCATATTTTCTGTTGTAGATCAATGGCACCACCTGCTCAACCCAACTTTGCATTGAAATCAATTCTGGAAAAGGATAAACTGAATGGAACAAACTTTACCACCTGGTACAGAAATCTGAGAATTGTTCTCAAGCATGATAAAAAGGAACATGTTCCTGAGGATCCACTTCTAGAGGAACCTGCCGATAATGCTAATGCCACAACTAAGAATGCCTACCAGAAACTCGTTGATGAATCAACGAAGATCAACTGTCTGATGCTGGCTTGTATGGAGCCCGATTTGCAACAGCATTTCAAAAATGTTGAGGCTTACGATATGATCGAGAGTCTCAAGAGCATGTTTCAGACACAAGCTAGGACCAAAAGGTTCAACGTCTAGCGATCCTTGATGGATTGCAAGTTGAAGGAAGGTGATCCACTGAGCCCACATGTGATCAAGATGATCGGATATGTGCAAGCTTTGGATCCCCGCTCTTGGATGAGCTGGCTACTGATGCTGTTCTGGGTTCTCTTCCGCCCAGCTATGGGACGTTCATCTCAAACTATCATATGCATGGCATGGATAAGAAGCTCACTGAATTGCATGGGATGCTCAAAGTGGCAGAGCAGGATATTAAGAAAGTCACGCATCAAGTGTTGATGGTGCAGAAATCGGCTAAGTTCAAGAAGAGTTGGTCCAAGAAAAAGGCTAAGGCAAAGGGCATGGAGACGGTAACCTCCGCCGTTGCGCCAAAGTCTGGAGCGGACTCAAAGACCGTTTGCTTTCACTGCAAGGAGACCGGTCACTGGAAGAGGAACTGTAGCAAGTGGATTGCAGAGCATGGCAAGAAGGCCGGGAATGCTGCTTCAGGCAAAGGTACACTTGTTGCATATGTTATAGACATTTACCTTGCTGACATACCTAGTAGCTCTTGGGTATTTGATACCGGATCGGTTTTTCATATTTGCAACTCGATGCAGGGGCTGGTAAGAACTAGGTGTGTGACACAAGGGGAGATTGACATCATGGTCGGCAACAAAGCAAGAGTTGCTGCGTTGGAGGTCGGCACGATGCAGCTCCAGCTTCCTTCTGGAATCATTATGGAATTGAATAATTGTTATTACATTCCTGCACTTAGTCGGAACATTATTTCTGCCTCATGTTTGATGAGTCAAGGTTATGAATTCAATTTAAAGGACAATGGTTGTTCGATATTTTTGAATGGTATGTTCCACGGCTATGCACCCATTATTGATGGGCTATTTATATTGAATCTAGAACAGGAACCGGTCTATAACGTGAATGTCAAGAGGCATAGGCCTAATGAGATAAATCTGACATACTTCTGGCATTGCCGGCTTGGACACATTAGTCTAAAACGCATGAAGAAGCTCCATGATGATGGGCTCCTAACTTCGTCCGACTTCGGGTCGTTCGAGGCATGTGAATCATGCTTTCTCGGCAAGATGACTAAGTCTCCTTTCGCAAAGAGTTGCGAGATGGCGTCCAAGCTGTTGGAGCTTATACACAATGATGTGTGTGGTCCAATGAGCACAACTGCCAGAGGTGGCTATCAGTACTTCGTGACTTTTACCGACGACTTGAGTAGATATGGATATATCTATTTGATGAGGCACAAGTCGGAAACTTTTGAAAAGTTCAAAGAGTTTCAGAACGAGGTTGAGAATCAGCCCGGCAAGACTATAAAGCTTCCGTGATCTGATCGTGGAGGTGAGTACATGAGTCAGGAGTTTGATGATCATCTGAAAAGTCGAGGTATAGTACCTCGGCTCACACCTCCGGGTACGCCACAGAGAAACGGCATGTCAGAACGGAGGAATAGGACCTTGTTGGACATGGTCCGGTCTATGATGAGCAAATTAGATTTACCCTTGTCATTTTGGGGATACGCTTTAGAAACTGCATCTTTCACACTTAACAGGGTACCATCAAAATCCATAGACAAGACACCACATGAGATGTGGACCGGGAAGAGTCCCACTTTATCTTTTCTAAAGATTTGGGGTTGTGTAGCATTTGTCAAGCGACTTATGTTAGACAAGCTTACACCTAAATCGGATAAATGCATATTCATGGGATATCCGAGGGAAACCTTGGGATATAGCTTCTACAACCAGGAAGAGAACAAAGTGTTTGTTGCTCGGAACGGGGTTTTCCTTAAGAAAGAGTTTCTCAGTCAGGAGGCCAGTGGGAGGACGGTCTGACTCGAAGAAATTCAAGGACCACTCGGGGACGGCTTGGCTGGTGATGAGATCATACCGGAGTCAGTCAGGGAACCCATAGTGGAAGCGGCACCGGAACCACCGAGGTCAGAAAGATTGCGTAGAGTGCGCGATGTATTGTTGCTAGAAAGCGACGAGCCGGCCACATATGCGGAAGTGATGGTGATCCCAGATTCCGAGGCATGGCTGGAGGCCATGAGATCCGAGTTAAAGTCCATGGATGAGAATCCAGTCTGGGACTTGGTTGATCCGCCGCCTAGCGTAACAACCATTGGTTGCAAATGGGTCTTTAATAAGAAAACCGAGGTGGATGGAAATGTTCAGATCCACAAAGCTCGGCTTGTCGCTAAAGGTTATGAACAAGTTCAAGGAATTGACTACGATGAGACTTACTCGTCGGTAGCGATGCTGAAATCGGTGAGGATCATACTAGCTATAGCTGCATATTTTGATTACGAGATATGGCAGATGGATGTCAAAACGGCTTTCTTTCATGGAAATTTAACCGAGGACGTGTATATGATACAACCCGAGGGTTTTGTTGATTCGACTAGCACTAGTAAGGTATGCAAGCTCAAGAGATCCATTTATGGGTTGAAGCAAGCATCTCGGAGTTGGAACATTCGTTTTGATGAGGTCGTCACTGGTCTCGGTTTCATCAAAAGTGAAGAGGACTCTTGTTTATACAAGAAGTTAAGTGGGAGCTCGATAGTGTTTTTGATCTTGTATGTGGATGACATATTGTTGATCGGGAACAATGTTTCGATGCTAAACTTGGTCAAGGAATCATTGAATGGCAAGTTTTCGACGAAGGACCTTGGTGAGGCAGTCTATATTTTAGGCATTAAGATCTATAGAGATAGATCGAGGAGGCTGCTCGGCTTAAGCCAGAGCACATGCATAGATAAGGTGTTGAAGCGGTTCAACATGAGTGAGGCGAAGAAAGGGTTCTTGCCGCTCTCACATGGTATAAGGCTAAGCGAGACTCAGAGTCCTTCGACATCTGATGAGCGAAGCAGGATGAGTAGGATTCCGTATGCCTCGGCAATCGGATCCATCATGTATGCCATGATATGTACAAGGCCTGATGTTGCTTTTGCAATAAGCCTAACAAGTAGATACCAGGCCAACCCAGGTGAGAGTCACTGGGCAGCGGTAAAGACTATTTTGAAGTACCTGAAAAGGACTAAAGAGATGTTCCTAGTTTATGGAGGTGAGGAAGAGTTCGTCGTAAGGGGTTACGTCGATGCTAGTTTCCAAACCGACAGAGATGATTGTCGATCACAGTCCGAATTCGTGTACGTCCTGAATGGAGGAGCAGTGCACTGGATGAGTTCCAAGCAGGATACGATGGCCTATTCTACCACAGAAGCCGAATACATTGCGGCTTGTGAAGCTACAAAGGAAGGTGTTTGGATCCGGCATTTTCTGGATGATCTGGGTATTCTCCCAGCCTCGGTAAAACTGTTGGACCTTTATTGTGATAATTCTGGTGCCATCGCACAAGCCAAGGAGCCGAGGAATCACCACAAGGTCAGACACATAGATCAAAAATATCACCTGATACGAAAGATTGTAAAGAATGGTGATGTAGAGTTATGCAAGATTCACACGGATGCAAATGTTGCAGATCCGTTGACTAAGCCGCTTCCACAACCCAAGCATGAGGGGCACGTTAGAGCTATGGGCATTCAATGTCTATTTGATTGACTCTAGTGCAAGTGGGACACTGTTGGAGATATGCCCTAGAGGCAATCATGTATGATGATATTTCCTATGTGTTTATGAATAAAGATAGTCCTTGGACATTATCAATGATGTGTATCAGCAAGTACGTGACTTGTTTGTGGGACTATGCATTGTATGATGACTGTCCTAAAAGGTCCCTAGTCGACAGGGTTGTGTGGACGCACAGCCGACTAAACTAGCATATGACACGGTCGATGGCTTGGTCTCACTAGCCATGGAGCATTGGATGCTAACCGGATAATATGGACTTGGAAAGGTCTGGTCGGATTCGACGTAGTCGGATCCGAGTCGAGATAAGGTCCGAGTTGGACAGACCCAACTATATGAGACGCAGCGATATGTCATCTGTGAGTCTCTAGTACAACATACGTTCTATGTCCTAAGACCTGAGTTGATGCATGTACTCGAGATGGTGACATACTTGCTTTGGGCCGACCAAACGCTACTCTGTGACTGGGTAGTTACAAAGGTAGGTTTCGGGTTTGTCTAGACCCATGCTGCGAGACGTGGTCGAGCAAGATGGGATTTGCCCCTCCGATCAGGAGAGATATACTCTGGGCCCCTCGTGTGATCCGACCAGGATAAGCATGGCCATGCGACAGGGATTATGAGATAATCCAGTTTGTGGTCGGTATCACTCGAACGAGAAAGAGGTCGGCAAAGGGAACAGAAGTGTGACACGTTGTACAGGTTTGCCTAACCACCTTCATACTCTGCTTGATGATCGGCACGCCTTGCTAGAGGCCGCTACCAGCCATGCAGATCGGAGGTGATCCGAACTGTGACCAAGCTGACTTGAACCTAAGGGGTCGCGCGCTTAAGGGAAGGAACCTAGGAGGTCGGTTCGTAGGACACTGGTCGGATGTGATCCGAACTGGACGAGGAACATGACCGAGTAGACTTTGGGCTTTAGGGTCCGTGCGAGGCCCAAGTGTTGAGCCCGCGACGGACGCCTATATAAGGTGGAGGTGCATCACACTTATTTGGTTGATCGCTTCGGCGCTGCGACTAGGGTTTGCATGTGTTGCAAATAGACACCTCCACTCGTTGCCGACTGTGTGACCGAACCTAGCAGTCCGTCGCACGGTGTTCCTCCTGCACGTGTGGATACCGTTAGAGGCGGTGCACTTGCGCCGCTCCGGCGAACTTGTACGTGGGATCGGACGACTGGTTGTTTGAAGTAGATCGGACGAGGAGGAGAGGATCCACGCGGACGTGCTGCGTCAACTCCACTTCCGCTGCACGACACTGCGCGTCTAGTGGTAACGAACTGTGATCCATCTCCCGTAGCATGTTCTTGGTTGTTCTGCGCGTAGGAAATTTTAATTTGTAGTTGACGCACCCTAGCGTAGACCCCAACATGTCTTTCCTTGGCTTATGCTCTCTTGCTCTTGTGGTTCTTGTGTGTGTGTGTGTGTGTGTGTGTGTGTGTGTTTTTCAGGTGGTAGTAGCTCCGGGCATCAGGCTCGCCGCAAGAACCCAGACCGTGCAACAGGTTCCAAGTGTTATCGCTCTACGGATGCACCAGAGTCTGCTGCTACTGTTGCTGCGGGTGGCTCGACTGAGCCGCCAAAACGCAAGGCCAAGGTCCCAACGTCAAAGACCTTCGCTGGGTGCAAGCGTGCTAATCAGATGTCTGCAATGGAGTTCTGTACCAAGAGGAAGCACAATCCCTACCATGTGGACCAGGAGCCTGCTCTTCAGAGGCGTCCGTTCTGGAATAGGTTTCAGCAGTCCATCTATCACGATGTCTTGAAGCAAAAGAAGAACTTGTTTGTGAAGGTTGATACGTCTCCGTCGTATCAATAATTATTTATTGTTCCATGCCAATGTTATTCAACTTTTATATACTTTTGGCAACTTTTTATACTATTTTTTGGGACTAACATACTGATCCAGTGCCCAGTGCTAGTTCCTGTCTGTTGCATCTTTTTTGTTTCGCAGAAACCCAATATCAAACGGAGTCCAAACGGGAAAAAAATGGATGGATATTTTTTTTGGAATATTCATGATTTTTGGGAAATAAAATCAACGCGAAACAGTGTCCGGGGTGGCCACGAGACAGGGGGCCGCGCCCCAGGGAGGCAGGCGCGCCCTGGACTCTCGTGAGCCACCCGTAAGGCGGTTTACGCTCTTCTTTTGGCGCAAGAAAGCTAATTTTATGAGAAAGATCTCGGCGAAAGATTCACCCCAATCGGAGTTACGGATCTCTAGATATAAAGGAAACGGTGAAGGGGTAGAATCAGAGAACGCAGAACCAGAGAGATAGATCCAATCTCGGAGGGGCTCTCGCCCCTCCCACGCCATGGGAGCCAAGGACCAGAGGGGAAACCCTTCTCCCATCTAGGTAGGAGGCCAAGGAAGAAGAAAAAGAAGGGGGGCTCTCTCCCCCTTGCTTCTGGTGGCGCCGGAGCGCTGCCGGGGGCCAACATCATCACTGCGATCTTCACCAACACCGCCGTCATCTTCACCAACATCTCCATCACCTTCCCCCTTCTATATTCGGCGGTCCACTCTCCCGCATCCCGCTGTACCCTCTACTTGAACATGGTGCTTTATGCTTCATATTATTTTCCAGTGATGTGTTGCCATCGTATGATGTCTGAGTAGATTTACGTTGTCCTATCGGTGATTGATGAATTGCTATGATTGGTTTGAGTTGCATGTTTTATTATTGGTGTTGTCCTATTGTGCCCTCCGTGTCGCGCAAGCGTGAGGGATTCCCTCTGTAGGGTTTGCAATATGTTTATGATTTTCTTATGGTGGGTTGCGTGAGTGACTGAAACACAAACCCGAGTAAGTAGGTTGTTTGCGTATGGGATAAAAGGGGATTTGATGCTTAATGCTATGGTTGGGTTTTACCTTAATGAATCTTTAATAGTTGCGGATGCTTGCTAGAGTTCCAATCATAAGTGCACAGAATTCCAAGCAAGGGACGATATGTTAGCTTATGCCTCTCCCTCAAATAGAATTGCAATAGTGATTACCGGTCTAGTAACATAGTCATTTGCCTAGGGACAATTTCACAGCTCCTACCACCACTTTTCCACACTCGCCATATTTACTTTCTTGCATCTTTATCTAAACAGCCCCTAGTTTTTATTTACTTGCTATTTATTATCTTGCAAAGCTATCCAACAACACCTACAAAGTACTTCTAGTTTCATACTTGTTCTAGGTAAAGCGAACGTCAAGCGTGCGTAGAGTCGTATCATTGGCCGATAGGACTTGAGAGAGTATTTGTTCTACCTTTAGCTCCTCGTTGGGTTCGACACTCTTACTTATTGAAAGAGGCTACAACTATCCCGTATACTTGCGGGTTATCAAGACCTTTTTCTGGTGCCGTTGCCGGGGAGTCATAGCGTGGGGTGAATATTCTCGTGTGTGCTTGTTTGCTTTATCACTAAGTAGTTTGTATTTGCTGTTCTTAGTTGTTTTCTATCTTTAGTTATGGGTAGGAAACGCAAAATACCAAAAAAATTAGTTGTACCTACTGCTCCGATGGTTGAAGAACCACTCAAAATCTATCACACTACTGAAGCTTTTTACTTGGATCATCTTCGATCCCTATGTGCTCGTGCTGAAACCCCAACTAGCTTAGTTGAGGGCAAATCTTTAGATGAGCATGATT
The DNA here is from genome assembly GCF_002162155.2 of Triticum dicoccoides. Taxonomy (NCBI): domain Eukaryota; kingdom Viridiplantae; phylum Streptophyta; class Magnoliopsida; order Poales; family Poaceae; genus Triticum; species Triticum dicoccoides. The sequence continues at coordinate 470,921,174 of NC_041381.1, forward strand.
GTTATGTGCGACACCGTATATCTGAAAAAGGGAAACTATTATGGGATCAAATTCAACGTTTGCAATGCTATGCTTGGAATTTATGTGAAATATATGATGTTACTTGTTGTTCTGAAAACCCTAAGAAACACCTTCCCTACCAATGTGAGTTTATTGATAATGGAATCATATCTTCGTATGCTAAGGGTGTTTATAATTACTATGATGTTCAACAAATTTAAGAATTTGTTGCTTTTAAGGGTGCTTTTGAAATTGCTTCTTTGATTGAAAAGTATGATGCTACTCTTTACAAATCTGAAAGTTTTGTCATACTTGAATATTGTTGTGATAATTATGCTTCTAATGCCTATGTTAAACCATATATTGAGAAATTTTCTGCTGTTCAAGAAGAGACTAATATTTTGCAGGAAGCTATGGAAGAAGAAATTGATGAAACCGTGAGCTCATTGGATGAAAAAGATGATGAGGAGAGCGAAGAAGAAAAGGAGGAAGAGCGGATTAGCTACCCGTGCCCACCTTATAATGAGAGTAACTCTTCAACTCATACATTATTTAATTCCCCTTCGTGCTTACCCAAGGATGATTGCTATGATCCCTTGAATTTGTTTGAAATAACCCTTTTTGATGATGCTTGCTATGCTTGTGGCCAACATGCCAATATGAATTATGCATATGGAGATGAACTTGCTATAGTTCCTTATGTTAAACATGAAATTGTATCTATTTCACCCACGCATGATAGTCCTATTATCTTTTTGAATTCTCCCTACTACACTTTATCGGAGAAGTTTGTGCTTATTAAGGATTATATTGATGGGTTGCCTTTTACCATTGCACATGATGATTTTGATGAATGTAATATGCATGTGCTTGCTGCTCCTACTTGCAATTATTATGGGAGAGGAACTATTTCTCCACCTCTCTATGTTTCCCATACTATGAAATTGCAAGAAACTGCTTATACTATGCATTGGCCTTTACTATGTGTGCATGAATTGTTCTCTTATGACATGCCGATGCATAGGAAGAGAGTTAGACTTCGTTGTTGCATGATATATGTTACTTTGTGCTCACTACTAAATTACAAATCATTGTTAATTAAAATTGGCTTTGATATACCTTGGGGTCCGGGTGGATTCATTACTTGAGCACTAAATGCCTAGCTTAGTGGCTTTAAAGAAAGCGCTGCCAGGGAGACAACCTGGAAGTTTTAGAGAGTCATTTATTTCTGTTGAGTGCTTTTATATAGTTTAAAAACAAAAAAAATAAATAGGGGAATCTAAAAACTTTTCAAAAAGGAAAGTGAAAGTGAGAAAGACAAGCATTGTTGAAGTGGGAGAGCTCCTTGAACTTTGTTCATGCTCATGGAAACTTTGTGAATCTTGATTACAGAAAATTTTAAACAAAAATAATTATCCCCTTGTACAATTCCATTGTATTATAAAAATAATGTGCCAAGGTTTGCCTTTAGGATGTTTACAATGCTTGTTGGTTTGTACGGTGCAGGACAGAAATTTTGGCTGTAGTGTGTGATTTTACACTTTTATCTGGAACGTCAATTGGTTCTGATTCCTTTTGTATTGTCTTGATATACAACCTGTTTATTTTTCCTAATTTTGGTAGAATTGTTGGGGTACCAGAAGTATGGTGAATGTTCAGATTTCTACAGACTGTTCTGTTTTTGACAGATTCTGTTTTTGATGCATAGTTTGCTAGTTTTGATGAATCTATCAATTTATATTAGTGGATTAAGCCATGGAAAACCTATATTACAGTAGACACAATGCAAAAACAAAATATGAATTGGTTTTCTACAGTACTTAGATTGGTGATTTGCTTTATTATACTAACGGATCTTACCGAGTTTTCTATTGAAGTTTTGTGTGGATGAAGTGTCTAAACGAGGAAGTCTCGATATGAGGAAAAGGAAAAGAGGCAAGAGCTTAAGCTTGGGGATGCCCGAGGCACCCCAAGTAAATATTCAAGGAGACTCAAGCGTCTAAGCTTGGGTATGCCCCGGAAGGCATCCCCTCTTTCTTCAACAAGTATCGGTATGTTTTCGTATTCGTTTCGTTTATGCATTATGTGCAACCTTGGAGCGTCTTTTGCATTTAGTTTTCATTTTTCTTTTATGCACCATGCTAGTATGAGATAGTCCTCAGTTGATTTATAGAATGCTCATTGCACTTCACTTAAATCTTTTGAGTATGTCTTTATAGAATGCTTCATGTGCTTCACTTATATCATTTGAAGTTTGGATTGCCTGTTTCTCTTCACATAGAAAACCGCCATTTGTAGAATGCTCTTTTGCTTCACTTATATTTGTTAGAGCGGGGGCATATCTTTTGTAGAAAGAATTAAACTCTGTTGCTTCACTTATATCTATTTAGAGAGATGACAGGAATTGGTCATTCACATGGTTAGTCATAAAATCCTACATAAACTTGTAGATCACTGAATATGATATGTTTGATTCCTTGCAATAGTTTTGCGATATAAAGATGGTGATATTAGAGTCATGCTAGTGGGTGGTTGTGGATTGTAGAGACACTTGTGTTGAGGTTTGCAAGTCCCGTAGCATGCATGTATGGTAACCGTTGTGTGACAAATTTGAAGCATGGGGTGTTTCTTTGATTGTCTTCCTTATGAGTGGCAGTCGGGGACGAGCGATGGTCTTTTCCTACCAATCTATCCCCCTAGGGGCATGCGTAGTAGTACTTTGCTTCGAGGGCTAATAAACTTTTGCAATAAGTATATGAGTTCTTTATGACTAATGTGAGTCCATGGATTATACGCACTTTTACCTTTCCATCATTGCTAGCCTCTTCGGTATCGTCATTGCCCTTTCTCACCTCGATAGTTGGTGCAAACTTCGCCGGTGCATCCAAACCCCGTGATACGATACGCTCTATGACACATAAGCCTCATTATATCTTCCTCAAAACAGCCACCATACCTACCTATCATGGCATTTCCATAGCCATTCCGAGATATATTGCCGTGCAACCTCCATCATCATCATATTCATGACTTGAGCATTCATTGTCATATTGCTTTGCATGACCGTAAGATAGCTAGCATGATGTTTTCATGGCTTGTCCGTTTTTTGATGTCATTGCTACGCTAGATCATTGCACATCCCGGTACACCGCCGGAAGCATTCATATAGAGTCATATCTTTGTTCCAGTATCGAGTTGTAATATCGAGTTGTAAGTAAATAAAAGTGTGATGATCATCATTATTAGAGCACTGTCCCCAAAAAGAAAAAAAAAGAAAGGTCAAAAAGAAAAAAAGAAAGGCCAAAGAAAAAAAAAGAAAAAGAAAAAAAAGAGAAAAAAAAGAAAAATAAAAAAAGAAAATAAATAAAAGGGGTAATGTTACTATCTCTTTTTCCACACTTGTGCTTCAAAGTAGCACCATGTTCTTCATGTAGTGAGTCTCATATCTTGTGCTTCAAAGTAGCACCATGTTCTTCAAATAGATTGTCTCCTATGTTGTCACTTTCATATACTAGTGGGAATTTTCATTATAGAACTTGGCTTGTATATTCTAACAATGGGATTCCTCAAATGCCCTAGGTTTTCATGAGCAAGCAAGTTGGATGCACACCCACTTAGTTTCTTTTGTTGAGCTTTCATACACTTATAGCTCTTAGTGCATCCGTTGCATGGCAATCCCTACTCCTCACATTGACATCAATTGATGGGCATCTCCATAGCCCGTTGATTAGCCGCGTCGATGTGAGACTTTATCCCTTTTTGTCTTCTCCACATAACCTCCATCATTATATTCTATTCCATCTATAGTGTTATATCCGTGGCTTGCGCTCATGTATTGCGTGAGGGTTGAAAAAGCTGAAGCGCGTTAAAAAGTATGAACCAATTGCTTGGCTCGTCATCGGGGTTGTGCATGATGGGAGCATTTTTGTGTGACGAAAATGAAGCATGGCCAAACTATATGATTTTGTAGGGATAAGCTTGCTTTGGCCTTGTTGTTTTGAAAAGACATGATTGCTTTATTGGTACACTTGAAGTATTATTGTTTTTATGTCAAATGATAGACTATTGCTTTGAATCACTCGTGTCTTAATATTCATGCCATGATTAGACATATGGTCAAGATTATGCTAGGTAGTATTCAACATCAAAAATTATCTTTTTTATCATTTACCTACTCGAGGATGAGCAGGAATTAAGCTTGGGGATGCTGATACGTCTCCATCGTATCTATAATTTTTTATTGTTCCATGCCAATGTTATTCAACTTTTATATACTTTTGGCAACTTTTTATACTATTTTTTTGGACTAACATATTGATCCAGTTCCCAGTGCCAGTTCCTGTCTGTTGCATGTTTTTTGTTTCACAGAAACCCAATATCAAACGGAGCCCAACCGGGATAAAAACGGATGGAGATTTTTTTGAAATATTTATGATCTTTGGGAAGTAAAATCAACGCGAAACAGTGTCCGGGGTGGCCACGAGACAGGGGGCCGCGCCCCAGGGAGGCAGGCGCGCTCTAGGCTCTTGTGGGCCACCCGCAAGGCGGTTTACGCTCTTCTTTTGGCGCAAGAAAGCTAATTTTATGAGAAAGATCTAGGAGAAAGATTCACCCCAATCGGAGTTACGGATCTCCAGATATAAAGGAAACGGTGAAGGGGTAGAATCAGAGAACGCAGAACCAGAGAGATAGATCCAATCTCGGAGGGGCTCTCACCCCTCCCACGCCATGGGAGCCAAGGACCAGAGGCGAAACCCTTATCCCATCTAGGGAGGAGGCCAAGGAAGAAAAGAAGAAGGGGGTCTCTCTCCCCCTTGCTTCCGGTGGTGCCGGAGCGCTGCCGCGGGCCAACATCATCACCGCGATCTTTACCAACACCGCCGTCATCTTCACCAACATCTCCATCACCTTCCCCCTTCTATATTCAGCGGTCCACTCTCCCGCATCCTGCTGTACCCTCTACTTGAACATGGTGCTTTATGCTTCATATTATTTTTCCAATGATGTGTTGCCATCCTATGATGTCTGAGTAGATTTCTGTTGTCCTATCGGTGATTGATGAATTGATATGATTGGTTTGAGTTGCATGTTTTATTATTAGTACTGTCCTATTATGCCCTCTGTGTCGCGCAAGCATGAGGGATTCCCGATGTAGGGTTTGCAATATGTTTATGATTTGCTTATGGTGGGTTGCGTGAGTGACTGAAACACAAACCCGAGTAAGTAGGTTGTTTGCGTATGGGATAAAAGGGGACTTGATGCTTAATGCTATGGTTGGGCTTTACCTTAATGAATCTTTAGTAGTTGTGGATGCTTGCTAGAGTTCCAATCATAAGTGCATAGAATTCCAAGTAAGGGACGATATGTTAGCTTATGCCTCTCCCTCAAATAGAATTGCAATAGTGATTACCGGTCTAGTAACATAGTCATTTGCCTAGGGACAATTTCACAGCTCCTACCACCACTTTTCCACACTCGCTATATTTACTTTCTTGCATCTTTATCTAAACAGCCCCTAGTTTTTATTTACTCGCTCTTTATTATCTTGCAAAGCTATCCAACAACACCTACAAAGTACTTCTAGTTTCATACTTGTTCTAGGTAAAGCGAACGTCAAGCGTGCGTAGAGTCGTATCAGTGGCCCATAGGACTTGAGAGAGAATTTGTTCTACCTTTAGCTCCTCGTTGGGTTCGACACTCTTACTTATCAAAAGAGGCTACAACTATCCCGTATACTTGTGGGTTATCAAAGGTCAAGTCCGTCGATCTCTTGCATATGAAGAAGGACTTGCGATACTTTGGGAATGCTCTGCAGAGGTGTGAGGAGTTGGACATCAAGAGGATCATTTCCTTCAACAAGGACTTTGATGCCGAGCTCATGGCCCAGTTCTTTGCCATCGTTCACTTTGGGCATGATCTGGCCCACACTCTGTCTTGGATGACCAATGGTCGTCTTCTGTCCGCACCATGGGAGGACTTCATGGTCAGCTTATCGTACAATGATGAGGGTTCCCAGACCCCACTTGGGTTTCGCCCTCATAAGGAGATTGCCGCTACTCATAAGGGAAAGCTTTGGCCCTATTCTACCAGGAAGGTGTCTGAGATTGGGAAGGTTTCTTATGAGCTCTGTCCCTTCCTAGACATCATGCATCGGATCTTCCAGAACACCCTATTTCCTCGGGTCGGAAACTTGGATCAGGTGCACTCTTACCTTGTTGACTTGCTTCTATTCTGTCAAGAAAAGCAGGGCTCTCAGCAGGTGTTGGATGTGTCACAAGTGATGTGGTCTGAACTTCACTCTGCTGTCATGGAGCGCAAGCGCATCATTTATGGACCCTATCTTATGCAGCTTATCGAGGACACTTGGGTAGCCAAGTTTCCAGATGAGGAGCTTGTCACAGACAATATGGTTTCTCGTGATACCATCGAGCTGCGTCAGATGGAGAAGTGGAGTACGTCTACTTCGTCACCTCCAGTGCAGGAGACTATCTTATCTGATGCAGATGATGAGGATGATGATGGGTAGGAGTATGTGCCCCCATCTGAGGAGCCCTCTTGGGCGGAGAAACTCAAGGAGAAGATGAAGCGTCTATTCTGCTTTCAGGCCAAGGGCCAGTACAAGGCTCACAAGGAGGCCAAGATGGCTCATCGTCGTGACAAGGCCATTATGAGACAGGTTTGCATTGAGGTTGCTAGTGGCTCTGAGGAGCGGATCACTGATGATGAGTCTTGGATCAGACTGCACTGCCCGTGGTCTGACTGTAGGACACCGGAGTTCACGCTTCTCCCCGTGCTGCAGAGGACTCTGAGGAGGAGGAGGAGCATGACTGGTGATGCCATGGAGATCTACTACCATCGTGTCTCGTGTCGTCCCTTTCTCTTTGGTGTCTTGCTGCCAAAGGGGGAGAGTTAGGGATTTGCTTTGGGTTTTGTGTTCGCGTGTTCGTTCGTGTTCGTTTGCTTTCTTTCGGCTGTGAGTGAGACCATATGGTGTAAGACATATCTGAACTACCCTATCTTATCTACTTTAGTCTCAGGTACTCTGTTATCATGTGAGATGCATCATTACCGGCACTAATATTATTGCTCTCATGCTTGTCCTTGCTTAGCTATACTTGTTATTATTCTTATATGCAAGGATGTTGCCTGTCTATAAAATATAGGGGGAGTTTGATCCTAAAGATGTGCACATAGCCTTTCATGCTAATTTCCTTGGTGCACACCTCTAGGGGGAGCCCATCTATATTTTGTTAGGAGATGGTTTGCTTAATTTCCAGTTACTATATTTTGTGCAAATCCCGTGTTGTCATCAATCCACCAAAAAGGGGGAGATTGTTAGGGCATTATTTTCCCTGGTTTGTTTTGGTGATTGATGACAATACTTTTGTGGACTAATCGTGTGCATTAATCTTTTCAGATTATCTAATATAAGGGCACTATGTGATTGTTACCTGAGGGAGTCCTGGATTAGGGGGTATCCGGACAGCCGGACTGTGTGCATCGTCCGGACTATTGAAGCGTGAAGATACAAGACTCAAGACTTCGGCCCGTGTCCGGGTGGGACTCTCCTTGGCGTAGAAGGCAAGCTTGGCGATCCGTATATTATATTTCCATTGTTGTAACCGACTCCATGTAAACCCTAGCCCTCTCCAGTGTCTATATAAACCGGAGAGGATGGTCCTTAGAAGGCTGATCACAATTACAATCATACCATCATAGGCTAGCTATTAGGGTTTAGCCTCTACGATCTCGTGGTAGATCTACTCCTGTACTACTCATATCTTCAATATTAATCAAGCAGGAAGTAGGGTTTTACCTCCATCGAGAGGGCCCGAACCCGGGTAAACATTGTGTCCCTTGCTTCCTATTACCATCAGCCTAAGACGCACAGATCGGGACCCCCTACCCGAGATCCGCCGGTTTTGACACCGACATTGGTGTTTTCATTGAGAGTTCCTCTGTGTTGTCGCTTCAAGGCTTGATGGCGTCTTCAATTGTCAACAACACGGTCCAGGGTGAGACTTTTTTCCCCGGACAGATCTTTGTGTTCGGCGGCTTCGCACTTCGGGCCAATTCGCTTGGCCATCTGGAGCAGATCGACAGCTACTCCCCTGGCCACCAGATCAGGTTCAGAAACTTGAACTACATGGCGGATATTCACGGGGACTTGATCTTCGACAGATTCGGCCCTGTGCCGGGAGCGCCGGACAGTAACGACGGGCACGGCCTACACCTGCTGTCGGACAATGCTCGGAACATCATCCCTGCAATAGCCCCGAATCTAAATTCGGAACAGGTTGCATTGCCCAAAGACGGAGGGGTAGATCCCGCCCCGCAGGCCGCATACTCATCGGCGTTGGAGCCGAACACAGGTCTCACCTCTGTGGAGACCTGTGACCCCAGACCCCCGGACTTGTATTCGGTCGTTGGTTCCGGTCTGCACACCCTCGAACCAGCCGAGCCAGATTGGGGCTCCGGTAATGGAGTTTACCGCTACGGACATCTTTCAACACTCGCCCTTTGGCGACATGCTGAACTCATAAAGTCACTCTCTCTCTGTCAGGAGACTCTGGGCCAAACTATGTCTGGCTTGAGTGGGAAGCAGGTGACGAAGGAATTCGCTGCCCACCCACCACCCACTTGATTGTCACGATCGATAATTTAACCGACGTTCTTGACTTCGACTCCGAAGACATCGACGGTACGGATGACGATGCAGGAGAAGCTCCAGAATCTCTGGGGCACGGGATTACTACCTTGTCACACGATATATACATGGTGGATACACCCAAGAAGGACGACAACGATAATTCGGACGATAAAACACCCAGACAAAAGCCAAAACAGCGGCGCAGAGGCCGCTCAAAGTCCAGCAATAGTAAAAACTGCGACAAGAGTGCAAGAAGGGCTGACATACCAGAAGGCAGTAATGACCACACAGACCCAGTGATGGAGCAAGATGAGCCAGGTCATGCCAAACGAAGTTCGGAGCAAATATACGATCACAACGATCCGGAGGGACGAACTCATGAAACCGCCCCAGAACAGGAACACAGTCCGGACGACGATGCATTCATCATCCCGGACGAACGGTGGAATGAGATAACCTCCACCGAAAGCTTTTGGCCACAGCAATAAGTCTAAAGAAGCAGAAACAACGGCTTAAGGCCGCACAGGAAAAGCTCAGTCGCGGATGGAATAAAGTACTAGGCACTAAAGAAGGATATGGCGACGATCGCTATACCAAAAGCTATCCAAAGCGCAAGCTACTGCTAGAATTCGACGACGAGGCCGTTCCACCAAAGAATAATACAACCGGGAGACCAGACGTACCGCGTCACAACCACAGCAGAGCGGCTACTGACACCGCGCACGATCCACATGAGAAGCTGGATAAGAAGGCCGGTGCATCCAGGTCCATCTACGGATCTAAAGGACACACCCCGGCGAGGGACTATGGTCACCCAAACGCTAATACAAGCCAAATACCAGTTCGGAATAAACTCCGGACACAACAACAGCCGACTACATGCCATAGTGCGCCCAAATACAGAGGGGCTGCACACCCCCTGTGCTTCACCGAAGAAGTACTGGACCATGAATTCCCACAAGGTTTTAAACCTGTGAACATAGAGGCATATGACGGAACGACAGACCCAGGGGTCTGGATCGAGGATTTTATCTTGCATATTCACATGGCTCATGAGGATGATCTCCATGCCATCAAATATCTTCCCCTCAAGCTGAAGGGACCAGCCCGACACTGGTTGAAAAGCCTCCCCGAAAACTCAATTGGGAGTTGGGAGGAACTAGAAGATGCTTTCAGGGCCAATTTTCAAGGGACTTATGTCCGGCCTCCGGATGCAGACGAGCTAAGTCACATAATCTAACATCCCGGAGAGTCCGGCCGCAAGCTTTGGAACACATTCCTCACTAAGAAGAATCAAATTGTCGATTGTCCGGACGCCGAAGCCTTAGCGGCATTCAAACACAGCATCCGCGACGAATGGCTCGCCCGACACCTCGGCCAAGAAAAGCCAAGGACAATGGCAGCCTTAACAAGCCTTATGACCCGCTTTTGCGCGGGTGAAGATAGCTGGCTAGCCCGTAAAGGCACCAGCGACCCCAGCACATCCGAAATAAGGGATGGCAACGGGAAGCCACGGCGTAATAAACACAAATGCCAAAGCAAGGAAGGGAGCCCGAATAACACAATGGTCAATGCCGGATTCAGGGGCTCTCAGCAAAAGAAGCCATTTAAAGGCAGTAAAGAGGGACCGTCCGGTCTGAACAGAGTCCTGGACAGACTATGCCAAATTCATGGTACCCCGGAAAAACCTGCGAACCACACCCATAGAGAGTGCTGGGTCTTCAAGCAGGCCAGCAAACTAAATGTCGAACACAAAGGGAGGGAAACACCAAGTGAAGACGAGGACGAACCTCGCCAGCCGAACACTAGGGGACAGAAAAAATTCCCGCCAGAGGTTAAAACAGTAAACATGATCCACGCGACTCACACATCCACGAGAAGGCAAGAACGTGCGCTCGAAGACGCGCACAATGTAGAGCCCATCGTACCCACATCTGACTACTGGATGTCTAGTTCGATCACTTTTGATCACATGGATGGCCGAACTAGTATTCAGCACGAAGGATCATAGGCCTTGGTGCTTGACCCAATAATCGGCGGATGCCGTCTCACCCGTGTCCTCATGGACGGCGACAGTAGTCTCAATTTAATATACGAGGACACTTTCTGCAGGATGGGGATAAACCTATCCAGAATTAGCCAAAGCAACACCACCTTTGAAGGGGTGATACTAGGCATTGAAGCCTACAGCAGGGGCTCCGTCGTACCGAGGGTAACATTTAGCCCCCCAGGCAACTCCAGAAGTGAAGAACTACTCTTCATCGTTGCACCCTTCCAAAGCGGCTATCATGCACTGCTTGGAAGACCGGCCTTCGCCCGCTTCAATGCATTGCCGCATTATGGTTACGTTACACTCAAGATGCTCGGTCCACATGTCGTCATCACCGTTAGCGGAATCACAGAGTGCTCTTCACGCGTAGAGGAACACGCGACGGCCCTGGCGGCCGGACTATAAGCGGCCTCTAATATCATAAAACATGACTGGTCATTAAGACCACAGACACGGTTAGACGAGTCTGGTAGCCCGGATAAAATTCAACCGGACACCGTATATAATCCCATAGTGGAAACCATGGGCTATAAATATTTAATTTAGCCCCAAAACTTGGCTCAACCTTATTGGCAGGCCATCATCTTACACTATTACTATCTATCGCATACTTACGTTGTATTCTGCTATGAGTTTTCCTTTTTTTCCACAGACAACGTTCACGCGATACCCTTCCAGGATACGGCATAGCGGAGACAAAGGCGCAGACGTGCAGCAGGGCCCTGTTCAACAGGTTTCTTTTTAGATTAAGCCCCTGTGTAAACCTTTTCTATTGCCTCTTGTTGTTTAAACCATCCAATGGGTCCCATACCCACAAAGGATACTATCGTTATTGGCATTTCGCCATGATAGATTACTGCACGTACCTGGAAACACAGGGTTCATATTGAATGGGCATTCTTGAGCCCATCTTCTGTTATAAAGTCCGAACACCTTTGGGAGTGTTCGGCGTCACGAGTTTGGCCTTATATGCATTAGCTCCGAATCATGTCTTTGGTCAAATGTTGGGTTTGCCCGGCTCCTGGGTTTGCCACCTTACGTTCCGTTATTATCGGCTAAGGTAGACCAAAGGAGAACTACTGCGATTGTGCCCTGGTTATTCCGGATGAGCGCCTCAGTAGAGAAAGCCGAAAACTGACCGTCATGATACAGCGAGAGACTGTTCAACCACTCGAAGACTCACCAGAATTTCTAGGAGTCCTCCGCATTAACGAAGGGCTGTTTTCTGGCCATGTACACACACGCTCATATTCGGATGCCCGTGAAGGGACCAGGGGCTACATAGTAGACCCACCATTATACTCCCATGGCTAAGCGAAAGTGTTACAGCTATATAATCCGGTTGCCTAGTTCGACATGCGATCACCTCCTTAATGGACCAAGACGTTGGAGCAAGTGTGATTAAGCATATTCTTCGCAAACACCCCCGCATTGTATGCGTGGGGGCTGAAGCCAACGACTGCTATCTTTTGGACTACTTATACATATAAGAATGGTTGTACAGGGGACACAATCATATTTTCAGGCAAAAAATATAAATATAGCCTCATAATCAAAATAAACATTGTTTTTACAATGATTTGACTTATCACTCGAACAAAATATTCTTCGAGCACTGCGCCTCTATTAGGCGAGCACCCTCTGTGACCTGCCCCAAGTAGTGTTCGGCCGGATATTGGCCTCCCGCCGGATCCTGGGTCGCTATAATAGTGGCCTCCATATCTGTCCATTAGGATTTTACGCGGGCAAGAGCCATCCGCGCACCCTCTATGCACGCCGACCTCCTCATGGCATCGATCTAAGTCACGGCCCCAAGGAATTGTTGCACCAAACCAAAATAACTGTCCGTCTTGGGCCCCTTCGGCCAAAGATGGTCTATTACAGACCGCATTGCAAGCCCGGACAGCCAATGAAGCTCTGCCACAACAGCCACCTTCTCATTCAACGGCAGCGGGCGATTGGGAGCATTGAACTGCGACCAGAAAAGCTTCTCCACTTCCTTATCACCTTGATCCTCGAAGAACTTGGCAGCGTCAGCTGTACTATTCGTCAAGTCCGCATATGCGTCTGCAGGACTCCAACGCCCAGCTAGGGGAGCATATTTTGGATCCAAAAACTTCGTCCGCAGTAGGTAGGAGCCCCCAGCCACGACTTTGTTGGCCTGTTGGAGCTCCTCCCGCATACCCCGGATCTCGGTCCACATCTCCTTGGCGGCATTAAGTGCCTTGTCCAGCTCAGCCGAACTAGCCTTATTCCTTTTCAAGGAGCACATACCGGTCGGCGGCATTTTTCAACTCTTCAGCCATTTCGGCTATCTTTTCCTCGCTTCGGCGATGAGCAGCCTGTTCGGCTCTCAACTCTTAGGCCGCCTCTCAGGCAGCCGCATTGCTAGCCTGAGCTTGTTCCTTGGCCTAAGCAAGCTCGGCCCTTAGGGCCTCCACGGCAGCAGCACCATCTGCAGTGCATACACAGGGCATTACCATTATGCCATTCTCGCATTTTCCTATACAATATAATAAGGGAAGTAGAGTACATACCCTGGGATTCTTCAAGCCGTTTGTTCACCAGCGTGATATCGGCATCAACAGATCCGATCTGCCTTCTCAGTTCGGCAACTTCAACTGACTGGTCGGCTACCAGATCCTTGTATACCTGCACACATATACAGCGCAGCCATTAATATATGATCCCCCGTTTGCTGCCTATGGCGGCAACCAGAGTCTCAGGGGCTACTATCCATAGGGAGCACACCTAGCGCGTGCTTCATAACCAAAAAAATAGTGCATTTTTTCACTGCATACCTCAAAGCCTTTGAGCAGGCTTGTAAATGCCTCATTCAAACCGCTGGTAGCGGATGAAATCTTCATGAGCACCATGCTCATCAAAAAGCGGTGCTCCTCCGAGAGCCCGGCTTGCTCTAGAAAGCCTATCAGTACGTCCGACCGGACATCGAACTATGCCGGACCCTTCTCATCGCCCCCCGTGGGAGCCAAATGCTCCGGGCTCAGGGTGACTGACGTGTTCGCTTCCGGCTTTGGTAGATTCGGACTCCTCCGTGATGACACCTCCGTGTCACCCGCTTCATGAGGCGGGGGAGGTGGGTGGAGTCTCACTCTCCATCATCTCCGAACGAAGGTCCCCCGAAGACGAACTCTGTTGAGAAGAGCTGCTCGCCGGACTACAAAAGACGAAGTCCCGGTTACGGATCTCGGAGTAACGCCATACCTTCGAATTAATGAACAACTTACAGCTCGGTGGAGGGCTGGCCCGTTGGTGGGCACGATGCGGTAAGGGTGCCCGTCGCGGCAGAGCCCCCTGGTGATACCTTCTTCCCTTGCTTGGGCGTCTCCGCCTCCGAGTCTTCGGGGGCCGCCCTCTTCTTCACGCGTGGAGAGGAGGCTTTAACCTCCCCTTCCCGATTATCCTCCATGGTAGAGGTAGCGATTCCTCCAGTCTGGATGTGTAGTGTGGTTTCACTGACCTTTCCTTCGCCTTTCCTTGAGGGGATTTTGTTGAGCGCCCGGCCAAGCATCTTTGCAATGGTTGGACCAAGCGAGTCTTCAGGAAGTGGTACCGGACACCTGATTCTCTCCGCCTTGTTGAGCCATTCCTGGCCACGGAGGGATTTTCAGAATTATAGTTATGATAAATATGAATGAAGTGTCTGGCTTTAAGGTTACTTACTTGGGCATCTAGGCGATTGCAGCTTAGGCCCGCATCCTCGGTGGCGTTCGGACACTTTACTTGTGGTCCGAAGAATAATTTACACATTCCTTCAAGCTTCAGGCTGAAGAAGTGCTTAATAGTCCGCGGACCCTCCGGATTAAACTCCCACATCCGGAGAGGCCGACGTTTGCACGGCAGCGTCCGCCGGATTAGCATCACTTGCATTATGCTGACAAGATTTATGTCTCTCTCTATGAGCCCCCGGATACGATTCTGCAGTTCTGGTACATCGCCAGCAGGCCCATAATTCGTCCTATGTCGGTCCAAGACGCTAACTACGATGGAGGGCCCGAGCGGAACTCGGGGGCGGCTACCCACTTTGTGCCTCTGGGAGCTGTAACATAAAACCACCTCCGTTGCCACACATCGGATACTTCCGGAAAGGAGCCCTCTGGCCATGGGGCATCGACGTTCTTGCTTATTATGGCACCTCCGCACTCCGCATGTCACCCCTCGATCATCTTCGGCTTCACATTGAAGGTCTTGAGCCATAAGCCGAAGTGTGGGTTGATGTGGAGAAAAGCCTCGCACACAATAATAAACGACGAGATGTGGAGGATGGCGTCTGGAGCCAGATCATGGAAATCCAAGCCATAGTAGAACATGAGCCCCCTCACAAAGGGGTCGAGGGTGAGGCCTAGGCCTCGGAGGAAGTGAGGAAGGAATACGATGCTCTCATTGGGCTCCGGTGTGGGGATAACTTGCCCTGGAGCAGGAAGCCTGTGCTGGATATCGGCGGTCAGGTATCCGACCTCCCTAAGCTTAGTAATATCCTCCTCTTGGATCGAGGAGGCCACCCATTGGCCTTTTGCATCGGATCCGGACATATTGGAGGATATGGGGTGTTGAGGCTTACGTTTTGAGTACTAGAGCTCGAGGTGCGAGAAGGAGCAGGAGAGGTGGAAAAGAGGTGTAGGCCTCGGCCCGTTTATAAAGGGGATGAATATCAAGAGTCCTCAGCGTGACCGCTTGAAACTTATCTAAAAAACACGGAGTCATACCAACGGTCGCTGTGGGGTCACACACGCCCATATTGATGAAAGATCCCGTAATAAGAGGAACACGATCTCTGCTTTGGCAGAATGTGCCAATAAAACTGCCTCGCGACGCGAGACGAGGTGGAGCAAGAAACGCCGGTTCGTGTTGGACCAGGCCACAATGCAGGAGCACAATGTACAAATGTTGCCAGCAGAACGAATTTAAGCTATGTTCCCTACAATGGTGTATGAAGGTCATCTTGCAGATCCGGACACGGTCTACGTGTTCGATAAATAACCTTGGAATATTCGGAGAAGGAACCCGCCTTGCAATGCCGAAGACAAGACTGCGCGCCGGACTCATCATCATTGAAGCCTGGTTCAGGGGCTACTGAGGGAGTCCTGGATTAGGGGGTATCCGGACAGCCAGACTATGTGCATCGTCCGGACTATTGAAGCGTGAAGATACAAGACTCAAGACTTTGGCCCATGTCCGGGTGGGACTCTCCTTGGTGTGGAAGGCAAGCTTGGCGATCCGGATATTATATTCCCTTCCTTGTAACTGACTCTATGTAAACCCTAGCCCTCTCCGTTTTCTATATAAACTGGAGAGGATGGTCCTTAGAAGTCCGATCACAATTACAATCATACCATCATAGGCTAGCTCTTAGGGTTTAGCCTCTATGATCTCGTGGTAGATCTACTCTTGTACTAATCATATCTTCAATATTAATCAAGCAGGAAGTAGGGTTTTACCTCCATCGAGAGGGCCCGAACCTGGGTAAACATTGTGTCCCTTGCTTCCTGTTACCATCAGCCTAAGACGCATAGATCGGGACCCCCTACCCGAGATCCGCCGGTCTTTACACTGACATTACCCCTTGAGGACTTCACTTTAGACGGATTATTTTCCCTTGTTTCTTTTCAGTGGAATTGAGTTGTAGGGATAACTATACTATCAAGAGGGGATCCGTTTCGGAAGAGTATGGGTGGAATCATCATGTTCACACTCTCCTTGCACCCTCGCCTTCTTCCTGCTGTATCCGTGCTGTGCAAAACAAGGGGTGCTGGGTGCTAAGCGGTAGTACCGCGGCCAGGGCGGTAGTACCGCGGCCAGGGCGGTAGTACCGCCTATCGGCGGTAGTATCGTTTGTTAGTGCCGCTGGTACTACTACCCCTGCTGTGGTCTCGATTTTTCGTGTCGGTTTTCCGTAAAGGACCACGCAGGGGAGCGCTAGTAGGGACGGCAGTTGGGTGCGGTAGTACCACTTATTAGCGGTAGTACCGCTCCTACGTCTGCTCCAACTGCCGCTCAGCTTGCTGCTCTCCTCTGTTTTCCGGCGGCTATAGGGAGCGGCAGTACCTCTTATCAGCGGTAGTACCGCCCTAGTGCGTGTACTTCTTCTCGCTCAGCCCTGGTTTCCCTATGCTTGCTTGCCACAGTGGTAGTACCGTTGTGGCAGTGGTAATACCGCTCCGGCAACGGTAGTACCGCCCAGATGCGGGCTGCGGGCTGCATAACGGTTGGATGTGTCCCCCCCACTATATAAAGGGATCTTATTCTCCAAGAAGACTTACCTCTTCCATCCCAATCTCCATTGTTGCTCCAAGCTCCATTTTCACCCGATCTCTCTCCCTAGCCAATCAAACTTGTTGATTTTCTAGGGATTGGTTGAGAAGGCCCCGATCTACACTTCCACCAGGAGAAATTTGATTCCCCCACTAATCCCTTGCGGATCTTGTTACTCTTGGGTGTTTGAGCACCCTATACGGTTGAGGTCACCGCAGAGCCATATTCCATTGTGGTGAAGCTTTGTGGTGTTGTTGGGATCCTCCAATTAAGTTGTGGAGATTGCCCAACCTTGTTTGTAAATGTTCGGTCGCCGCCTCCAAGGGCACCAATAGTGGAATCACGACATCTCACATTGTGTGAGGGCGTGAGGAGAATACAGTGGCCCTAGTGGCTTCTTGGGAAGCATTGTACCTCCACACCGCTCAAACGGAGATGTACTTCCCTTCAAAGGGAAGGAACTTCGGTAACACATCCTCGTCTTCACCGGCTTCACTCTTGGTTATCTCGTACCTTTACTTGTGCAAGCTTATATTGTGTTGCATCTCTTGCTTGCTTGTGTGCTTGTTGTTGTTGCATCATATATGTTGCTCACCTAGTTGCATATCTAGACAACCTACTTTGATGCAAAGTTTAAATTGGTAAAGAAAAGCTAAAAATTGTTAGTTGCCTATTCACCCCCTCTAGTCAACTATATCGATCCTTTCAAACTCTTACATGATCTATGCCTGACTAATACCAATCTGTTCACCAGCTATGGATTTTATTGAGATAAACTCAAATAGACCCATACCAAAAAAGCAACTACCGCTCCACTAATTTGCAACACCTCAAGCAATTTCTGTGCAAACCCCCTCTTCATCGACTACAGTTTTTTTAGCAACTCTTGCCCAAAAAATGAGCACAAGAAAAAAGTATTTCCCATTGCTCCTTACAGTAACACATGGGCTCATTACCATCACACCGGTTCTCGACAAAAAAGAGTTAGTACAGCGAACCAACAAACCTCAAATCCTTAGTTCATCCAATCAACAGGATAAGCCCCAAAAAAATCACTAATCTAGATGGACAAACTAATCTGCGCACGCAGTACCTATACATACCTCTGTCATCCGATTTTTTTCCAGCAACTTTTATAGCTGTCCGGAGCAACTACTAGTACGATAAACTGCAAACTTCTACAGAAATTCCCCTGCGAAAAAAATTCTACAGAAATTTGCCGCACGACCTCTACTTCTGTAATCCCTTCCTCATCCACCCCTATGTCAAACGTCGTCCTCCCTCTCCCTCATATGCACCTCGGTAACGGGGTTGCTACCCAAGTCTGCGACACCCTCTGTCAGCAGCCCACTGTCACCTCTCACCAACACTGAAGATCGAAGCACTAGAGCTGGTGTCGACAACGGCAGAATGGCTACAACGCCAGAACTGCGGCCCAAGTCGAATAGGCCCAAGAAGATTCCCCAGTGGCTTGCTAGCCCAAACTGGGCCCGTTAACTCGGGTGTAACAGTACTTATAGCCATTGCTAGCTTTCTCCTTTCCTTGGCGATGGACCAGACGGCTTCGACCGGTATTTTAAGGCTACAGAGGTGTGGGTGGTTGGGTGGATTGCCTCTGAAATTCAAATACTTAGTTCGTTCGTTCCCCAATCTCGTCTAGATCTTGTGAGCCTAATCCGAGACCCTCACAGTTGGCATCAGAGCCTTTCGTCCTGGATCTTCCCTTGCATCGCCACTACACCAGATTCGCCGACCGCCGACAACGCCAAGCCATGGAGGAGTTGAGCAACGAGAGCCGCGCCGTGTTCGATCTACTTCGTCATGAGATCTCCGTCGATCTGGACCAGAAGCTCAAGGCGCAAGGCGAATCCCTGCTCAAGTCCATGAACAAGTTGTTGGAGGCCAACAATTTGGCGCTCGACGGACTCATGTTTGCACGAGCTGACGCCATCCACGACGAAATTGCCCTCGACCTCGAGAAGGTGAGAGCTTACGTCAACAAGCTCGAGCCCACAGATCAGGGGCCGAAACTGGACGGGAGTTCTTCGTCGCGCATCGGTGGCCGGTTGCGGGGGAGCACCGCGGGCGATGGTCCAGGAATCGAAGGCGACCACCGCGGCAAGGTGCATAATATCTATGTGCCCCCTCCGGCAAGAGGTGCGCGTGAATCAAATCCTTCGCCAATTTTTTTTGCATCTCGCGAGTTCTTTGTTCTGGATACTGCTGAGGCGTCCTCGTTTTCTCTGCATATGGAGATGCCTCGGTTCGATGGCACCAATCCGTGACTCTGGTAGAACCGCTGTGAAGATCAGTTCAGGCTATGGAGTGTACCTGTATACAGGTGGATTTCCCTAGCTACCGCTCAAGGTGGCTAGAATTTGTACAACAGCGGATGCCCAACTGCAGTTGGCCTGAATTATGTTCGGAACTCCAATGCAAGCTCGGCCGTAATCAGCACCAAACCCTCCTAGGCAAGTTGTTCCGCATTGCACAAACTAGTACAGTGGAAGATTACGTAGAGCATTTTGCGGAGCTTTACGATCAGTTAACAGCATATGAGGATTCACCGAACGATCTGCATTATACCACCAGATTTCTCGATGGTCTGAAACCCGGTGTTAGAATCACTGTAGCTCTACAGAAACCCAAGGATTTAGATGCTGCCTATGAGCTTGCTTTGCTGCATGAGGAGTTAGGAGAAGGGATCACACCGATCAACAGTTACTCAAATAAACGAGCATCCTCAGTTGCTTCTGCAGCTACTTCACCTCAGGTTAAGGTTATAGAGGAACGAAGGGGAACTGAAAGTGTCAAGCCTCACCGCACTGAAGATAAATGGTCAGTGTTGCGAGAATACAGAAGATCTAAGGGTCTTTGCTTTGTCTATGGAGAAAAATGGTCCAGAGATCATGTTTGCAAGTCTACTGTGCAATTGCATTTTGTTCAAGAGTTGATTGAGCAACTACAAGGCGGTTCTGCAGATGATTCTGAAACTTCTGATTCTGAACCTCCTTCCCCAATGTCATCTTCAGTGCATTCCATTAGGCTTTCTGCAGCTGCTATGGGCAGAGAACCTGAAGCTCCTATTCTATAGTCGAGGGTGGTTATCCAGGGACATGAGCTGAACTTCTTAGTAGACTCAGGAAGCACTCATTCATTCCTTGACAGCAAGTTTGCATCACTGACAGGAGTTGTTCCCATTACTCCAGTTAAGTAACAGTAGCAGGTGGGTCTGTTATCACCTGTCAACACAACATTAACGATTGTAGCTAGACCAGCAACGAGATACAGTTTAAATCTAACCTCAAATTGTTGCCACTCAACACTTACAATGGTATTCTCGGTCTAGACTGGTTGGCTCAGCACAGTCCTATGAAGATTGACTGGGTGGAACAATGGATGTCTTTTAGTTATGAAGGAAGAGTGGTCACCTTGCAAGGAATTAATGCAACTGAATACACTTTTGCATGTGTCTCCATCTCTGCTATTCAACAGTCAGAAGCTGCTACCGTTCCAGAAGAAATACAACAAATCATTGATGAGTTTGCACATGTGTTTGCAGCT
Source organism: Triticum dicoccoides (assembly GCF_002162155.2). Classification (NCBI taxonomy): domain Eukaryota; kingdom Viridiplantae; phylum Streptophyta; class Magnoliopsida; order Poales; family Poaceae; genus Triticum; species Triticum dicoccoides. Next base: position 470,941,711 of record NC_041381.1, read on the forward strand.
CCTACAGAACTACCTCCTAGAAGGCAGAGTGATCATCATATTCCATTAATTCCAGGAGCAAGGCCTGTCACTTCAAGACCTTACAGAATTGTTCCTCAATTGAAAGATGAGTTGGAAAAACAAATCAATGAACTGCTTGCAACTGGATTAATAAGAATCAGTAAGAGTCCATTTTCCTCACCAGTTCTGCTTGTTAAGAAAAAGGGGGAGAATGGAGAATGGTAGTGGATTATAGAATGTTGAATGCCATCACTGTCACTGGCAAATTTCCAGTTCCACTAATCGATGAATTATTGGATGAGCTGTTTGGTTCTACTTGGTTTACTAAACTAGACCTGAGATCTAGATACCATCAAATCAGGCTAGCACCTGGAGAAGAGTACAAAACTGCATTGTCTACTCACATTGGTCACTATGAGTTTACTGTACTGGCCTTTGGGTTGAGTGGAGGGCCTGGTACGTTCTGTAGCTCTCTGAACACTACCTTGAAACCTGTTAACAGAAAGAACACACTCTGTTTCTTTGATGACATCCTGATATTCAGTAAAACTTACAAGGAGCATCTTGCTCATGTTAGAGAGGTACTAGCTCTACTTAGAGCTGATCAGTGGAAGGTGAAATTATCTAAGTGTGCTTTTGCTCAGCAACAAATTGATTACTTGGGGCATACCATCAATGCTGCAGGAGTGTCAACTGACGTGTCAAAGATTTCCACTGTCCAGAACTGGCCCACTCCTACAAATGTCAAGGAAGTAAGAGGGTTTTTGGGTCTTAGTGGATATTACAGAAGCTTATCCAACACTATGGCATAATCAGTAAACCCCTGACTGAACTTCTGAAGAAGGGAGTGACATTTGTGTGGTCTCCTGTTACTGAAGAAGCTTTTCTGTTTTGAAGAAGAAGTTAATTGAACCACCTGTTTTAGCCCTGCCTCAGTTTGATAAACCTTTTGTTGTTGAAACTGATGCCTGTGACAAGGGAATTGGAGTTGTGTTAATGCAGGAAGGCCATCCCTTAGCTTATGTCAATAAGGCTCTTGGACCTAAGAATAGAGGTTTGTTAGTGTATGAGAAGGAATATATGGCTATCTTGTTGGCAGTACAGCAGTGGAGACCTTATCTCCAGATGCAGCATTTTGTCATCAGAACAGATCAGAAGAGTTTGATTCATTTGCAGGATCAGAAGCTGCATACTGTTTGGCAGCAGAAGGCACTCACTAAGTTAATGGGGCTGGATTATCAGATTGTTTATAAAAAGGGTATAGAGAATTCTGCAGCCGATGCCCTATCCAGAAGGCCACCAGATCATCAATTGTGCTCAATCTCTAAAATGCAACCTGTTTGGCTAACTGAAGTTATTGACAGCTACAGTGCAGACAAGACTGCTACTGAACTTCTGCAACAGTTAGCTATTGATCCTACTGCCAAACCCAATCACAAGTTAAGCCAAGGTATAATCAGATACAAAGGAGCTATCTGGGTAGGTAATAAGCAAGAGCTACATGACAAAATCTTTGCTTCATTTCATGACAGTCCAGTGGGGGTCATTCAAGATTTCCTGTCACATGCCACAGGATACACACCCTTTTTAGATGGTCAGGGATGAAGAACTACATTAAGGAGAAGGTGTAGTTGTCGGATTTCGGGTTCCGGCAGACCCTCTAGGTTCGAACTCTGGGGTGCGCGCGGATATTTCACCCTCTGCCTACATGCACCTCACCGCCTCGCTATGATCTAGGCAATCAAAGAAACAACACAAGAGACACAGAGTTTATACTAGTTCGGGCCACCATTGTGGTGTAATACCCTACTCTAGTGTGTGGTGTGGTGGACTGCCTCTTGGGCTGATGATGAACAATACAAGGAAGAACAGCCTCGCAAGGGTCCGTTCTTGGCTGGTGCGATGAACTACTAGGGGGAGTTCAGTCGCTCTCTCTACTGGTTTCCTGGCGAGGATCCCATTCTCTTCTTTGTGTTCTCGTCTCTGTCTCTGTCCATCTCTCTCTCTCTCTCTCTAGATGCCGATGTCTCGGATCGATCCCTCTACCCTGTGGGTGGCTAGTCCTATTTATAGGCGGAGACCCTGGGCCTCCTCCCAAATATTGAGCGGGAAGGGCGCCAACAATTGGCCATTTTGAAGGGGAACATCTAGTACACTTATCCTGACTAAAGTTGGTCCTCGCCTGCTAAAGGCTCTGGTGGTGACACCGCCTTGGGCTCCACGATGACCTCCATCCTACTGTTCTGCTGGTCTTGGTCTTGTTGCACCGAAATGGATGCCTTTGCTTGATGCTCTCGTCTGCGCCTGCTCCCTTTGCACCAAAGAGGAAAGGAAGGACACTGCGTGGCCTGGCGCCCGCCTGGCGCCCTTGGTCATCACGGCTTGCGTCATGGGCACCTTGTGAGGTACCCCGCCTTGATCTCTCCGCCTCCTCGCGAGCCAGCCTGACGAGGCCGTGCCTGAGGAAGCCTCCTGTCGTCCGCCCCGCGAGGCTTGGCCCCTCGCAAGGGTCTTGAGCTCGTGCTAATGAAGATGGGCCATGCTGGGCCGCCTGAGGGAGTCCTGGACTAGGGGGTGTCCAGATAGCCGAACTATCATCATCGGCCGGACTCCAAGACTATGAAGATACAAGATTGAAGACTTCGTCCCGAGTCCGGATGGGACTTTCCTTGGCGTGGAAGGCAAGCTTGGCGATACGGCTATGTAGATCTCCTACCATTGTAACCGACTCTGTGTAACCCTAGCCCTCTCCGGTGTCTATATAAACCGGATGGTTTTAGTCCGTAGGACAGAACAAACAATCATACCATAGGCTAGCTTCTAGGGTTTAGACTCCTTGATCTCGTGGTAGATCTACTCTTGTAATACCCACATCATCAATATCAATCAAGCAGGACGTAGGGTTTTACCTCCATCAAGAGGGCCCGAACCTGGGTAAAACATCGTGTCCCTTGTCTCCTGTTACCATCCGCCTAGACGCATAGTTTGGGACCCCCTACCCGAGATCCGCCGGTTTTGACACCGACATTGGTGCTTTCATTGAGAGTTCCTCTGTGTCATCACCGATAGGCTCGATGGCTCCTTCGATCATCAACAACGACGCGGTCCAGGGTGAGACTTTTCTCCCCGGACAGATCTTCGTATTCGGCGGCTTTGCACTGCGGGCCAATTCGTTTGGCCATCTGGAGCAGATCGAAAGCTACGCCCCTGGCCGTCGGGTCAGATTTGGAAGTCTGAACTTCATGGCTGACATCCGCGGAGACTTGATCTTCGATGGATTCGAGCCACGGCCGAGCGTGCCGCACTGTCACGATGGGCATGATTTAGCTCTGCTGCCGGACAGTGCCCTGGAGGCCGCACACAAGTCCGCTCCGACCCTCAATTCGGAGCCGGCTGTGCAGATCGAGGACGGGTGGTTAGACACTGCCTCGGGGGCTGCAACCTCTATGGTGATAGAGCCGAATACTGACCTTGTCCCTTCTGAAGCTCGTGACTCCGAGGTGCCGGACTCCTTGCCGGACTCCGAACCTCCTACGCCCCTCCAATCGAATCCGATTGGGCGCCGACCATGGAGTTCACCGCTTCGGACGTCTTTCAACACTCACCTTTCGGCGACATCCTGAATTCGCTATCTCTCGTTATCAGGAGAGCCCTGGCCGGACTGCGGTCAGGACGGTTGGGATGCGGACGACGAAGAAATTCAAGGCCCACCCACCACCCACTTAGTAGCCACTGTCGACGATTTAACCGACATGCTAGACTTCGAATCCGAAGACATCAACGGTATGGACGACGATGCCGGAGACGACCAAGAACCAGCGCCTACTGGGCACTAGAAAGCCACCTCGTCATATGACATATACATGGTGGATATCCCAAAGGATGGGAATGGCAAGGGAACAGCGGAGGAAGACCCCTCCAAGAAACAGCCCAAGCGCCGGCGTCAGCGGCGCCGCTCTAAATCCCGCCACAGCAAGAATGGAGATTTCGGCACCGGAGATAATAATACCCCAGCAGTGCCGAAGAGAACCCCCTCCAGCAAGATTCAGCACAGGAGGACGGAGAAGCCAGCCCTCATGAGAGAGCGGCAGACGAAGAGGTAGAGGATGATAATTACATGCCTCCCTCCGGAGACGAGGCAAGCCTCGACGACAACGAATTTGTCGTGCCTAAGGATCAAGTCGAACAAGAGCATTTTAAACGCAGGCTTATGGCCACTGCAAACAGCCTCAAGAAAAAGCAGCAAGCTTAGAGCTGATCAAGATCTGCTAGCCGACAGATGGACTGAAGTCCTTGCGGACGAAGAGCATGAGCTCGAACGCCCCTCCAAAAGCTACCCCAAACGCAAGTTGCTCCCCTGATTAGAGGAGGAGGCATATAAACCTACATCACCAGTGCACAATACGGCTGACCGACCACCTCATGGCCGCGACAGAGAGGCCTCTAGGCCCTCCACTAGAACCGTACCCCGGCATCGATCGAAAAGCACAAGGCCACAAGGGAACGCTCCGGACTTGCGAGATGCATTGGAGGATAAGGCAAGACAATCAAGATCGATCTATGGATCGCGTGGGCGCCCCATGATACGTGACGACAACCGTCGTGCCGGACACAGCAAGTCCGGCCGGGCCGAACACAGTAGACAAAGCTCGCTCGAGCTCCGTCGTGATATAGCCCAATACAGAGGCGCCGCACACCCACTATGCTTCACAGATGAAGTAATGGATCATCAAATCCCCGAAGGGTTTAAACCCGTGAATATTGAATCCTATGATGGCACAACAGACCCCGCGGTTTGGATCGAAGACTATCTCCTTCATATCCACATGGCCCGCGGTGACGATCTTCACGCCATCAAATACCTCCCACTCAAACTTAAAGGACCAGCTCGGCATTGGCTTAACAGCTTGCCAATAGAATCAATTGGGTGTTGGGAGGACCTGGAAGCCACATTCCTTGATAACTTCCAGGGCACATATGTGCGACCACCAGACGCTGACGACCTAAGCCACATAATTTAGCAGCCAGACAAATCGGCCAGACAATTCTGGACACGGTTCTTAACTAAGAAAAATCAAATCGTCGACTGTCCGGATGCGGAGGCCCTCGCGGCCTTCAAACATGACATCCGCGATGAGTGGCTTGCCCGGCACCTGGGACAGGAAAAGCCGAAATCCATGGCAGCCCTCACATCACTCATGACCCGCTTCTGTGCGGGAGAGGACAGCTGGCTAGCCCGCAACAACAACCTCAGCAAAAATTCTGGCAGTCCGGATACCAAGGACCGCAACGGCAGGTCGCATCGCAACAAGAACAAACGCCGCATTAACGACGACAATAATGAGGATATGGCAGTCAATTCCGGATTCAGAGGCTCCAAACCCGGTCAGTGGAAAAAGCCATTCAAAAGAACTACTCCGGGTCCGTCCAATTTGGACCGAATACTCGATCGCTCGTGCGAGATACACGGCACCCCCGAAAAGCCAGCCAACCACACCAACAGGGACTGTTGGGTATTCAAGCAGGCAGGCAAGCTAATTGCCGAAAACAATGGCAAGGGGCTGCATAGCGATGACGAAAAAGAGACCCGACCGCCGAATAATATAGGACAGAAGGGTTTCCCCCCACAAGTGCGGACAGTGAACATGATATACGCAACCCACATACCCAAGAGGGAGCAGAAGCGTGCACTCAGGGACGTATACGCGATGGAGCCAGTCGCCCGAAGTTCAACCCATGGTCCTCCTGCCCGATCACTTTTGATCGAAGGGACCACCCCACCAGCATCCGCCACGGCGGATTCGTCGCATTGGTTTTAGACCCAATCATCGATGGATTTCACCTCACCAGAGTCCTGATGGACGGTGGCAGCAGCCTGAACCTGCTTTATCAGGACACAGTGCGCAAGATGGGCATAGACCCCTCAAGGATTAAACCCACAAAGACGACCTTCAAAGGCGTCATACCAGGTGTAGAGGACAATTGTACAGGCTCAGTTACGCTGGAAGTGGTCTTCGGATCCCCGGATAACTTCCGAAGCGAGGAGTTAATCTTCGACATAGTTCCGTTCCGTAGCGGCTATCATGCTCTGCTTGGACGGACCGCGTTTGCAAAGTTCAACGCGGTGCCGCACTACGCATACCTCAAGCTCAAGATGCCAGGCCCTCGAGGAGTCATCACGGTCAACGGAAACACTGAACGCTCCCTCCGAACGGAGGAACATACAGCGGCTCTCGCGGCAGAAGTACAATGCAGCCTCTTAAGGCAATTCTTGAGTCCGGCCGTTAAGCGAGCGGACACAGCTAAACGCGCCCGGAGTAACCTACAACAAGACCACCTGGCATGTTCCGAGCACGTGTAGTAATGCGGCCCCAACCCCAGCCCTCGCAAGATTGCAAGACTGGTCCTTCGCGTACATCATTACGCTCTGGAGATACCATGGGCATAGGGGGAGGGGCACGACCACGACAGGCCCAGAATGCGGCTTAACCACACCAGGGGCTCCCAAGTGTGTCATTCTTTTTTTCTTTTTCTTTCTTACCCACAGGACTCCGTTCACCAGAGGCCCTGTCCGGCAGTAGACCGGCCGAACTCACGATGCAACAGCCAGGGAAGGAGAAAGGCTACGACGAATATCCAGGTGGTCTCCATTACGAGCATTAAATCTGTTTTATACACCATTCCGCAGCCTACCCCTGGAGGGGGACATGTTTAATAGTCCCATCCCTTGCTTACCACACTACTTGTATCGTTCTGCATTCATGGCAGTATTTCTTGAATAAACAATGCAGCACCTTTTTGCTTACAATTGCATTCCTTTCTTATACATATGTTCATTTATGACATGTCGCATCCATACACTTTGGTACGGCTAAATACAGCAGGGGCTTAAGTTCCCCACATTATGGTCTGATAAGTCCGAACACTTTCACAAGTGCGGCACCCCAAACTTATAGCATTATATGCATCGGCTCCGAATCATGTCTGGGGTCAATAGTTGGGTTTGCCCGGCTCCCATGTTTTGGTACCTTACGTTCCGTTGTATCGGCTAAGGTAGCACTGGGAGAACCACTGCGATTGCGCCCCAGTTGAGCTGGGCGAGCGCCTCAGTGGAGAAAGCTAAAACTGACCGTCATGATGAGGCGAGAGCCGGTCGCTGTTCGAGAGGTTTTTTCGAGTCCCTAAAGACTTATGCCGCTTAGAGCGAGGAACCGGCTTTGTCCGGCCCAGGCGTGGATAGCGCCCCGAATTCGGCCTTCCGAACACTAGGGGCTTCGCCAAAATTTAAAATTATAGAATTTTATGGCTAAGTGAGAGTGTTCAAGCATTATAAGTCCGGTTGCCTCGTTCGTTGTGTTGAGCGCCTCCCTAGATGGACCCAAATATGGGAACAAGAGTGCTCAAATTTATCCCGAACACCCCAGCACTCGTGGCATGGGGGCTAAAGCCGACGACTTGCCATCTCTCAGATTTGATAAACAGCCGCACAGAAGGTAATATTTTAAATCAACAAGCGTTGCTTAGCGCATATGAACAAAGTTTTCAGCGCACAGGATAACAAAATGCGAGTCTACTCAAATATTACATTTTTGGAGCACTCACCCGCAATAATGCGGGCACCCTTCAGGACACCCTTATAATACATCTCGGGCGTGCGATACTCCTTGCCCGGCGGTGGTGTGTCCGTCACAAGCTTCTCAGCATCCATCTTGCCCCAGTGCACCTTAGCACGGGCAAGGGCCCGGCGGGCACCTTCAATACAGGAGGATTGCTTGATGACCTCAACCAATGGACAAGCATCCACCAGCCGCCGCACCAGGCCGAAGTAGCTCCCAGGCATGGCCTCCTTGGGCCACAGCCGAACTATGAGGCCCTTCATGGCCTGTTCGGCCACCTTGCGGAGCTCGACCAGCTGCTTCAGCTGGTCGCTAAGGGGCACCGGATGTCCGGCCTCAGCATACTGAGACCAGAAGACCTTCTCCGTCGAGCTCCCCTCCTCGGCCCTGTAGAAAGCGGCAGCATCGGACACGCTGCGGGGCAGATCTACGAACGCTCCTGGAGAGCTCCGAATTCGGGTAAGTAACAGGTAATTCACATTCACATGCTTGCTTTGCATGAAAAATGCCTTACCCGCCGCTATTTTCTTCAACGCCTTGATTTCCTGAAGGGCCTTGTAGGCTTCGGCCTTAGCGGCTTTGGCACTCTCAAGAGCCGATGCAAGCTCGAACTCTCGAGTCTTCGAGTCGCGCTCCAAACTCTCATGCTTTTCCACGAGAGCCTGGAGCTCTTGCTGTACCTCCGCCACCCGCGCCTCCTGCTTCTCTCGCCCAGCACGCTCCATTGCCGCATTACATTCGGCCGCGGACACCGCCTCCTTCAGGGTTGCCACCTTGTTCGTGGCCCCTGAAGTACCCACGTTATCCTTGTCATTTCTCTTGCAACCAAATCCTTTTCTGTAAGGTACAACTTTAATAAGGTGTTACTCACCTTCCTTGTCCTTGAGCTGCTTCTTGGCTCGGCCGAGCTTGTTCTCGGACCGCTCGAGGCTTTGCTTCAAAGCATCAACCCCCGCAGTCAGTGCGGAAAAGGTCAGCAGCGCAGCCTGCAATCCTATATTGACATATTTTTTAAGACTCCTGCGTATATCTTTTCAGATCCTCAGTCTGGCTTTTCTTTCTGAACACCGAACCGAGCATCAGGGGCTACTGTCTATGCGGTACTATTTTACATATATTAATATTCTTACCTCAAAGCCTGTTAGAAGGCTACTGCAGGCTTCGGTCAGCCCGCTTTTGGCGAGCTGAACCTTCTGAATCACCGCACTCATGACAGTGCGGTGTTCCTCCTCGATGGAAGCGCTGTTGAGCACCTCCAGCAAGTTATCCGGCGCCTCCGGTTGGACGGAGGCCGCTGGCGTCATGGTCTTGCCCTTCTTACGAAGGGGCCGCCTGCCGGACTCCGGAACCACTGCAGGTTCCGGTGCGGAGTCCGGTACTAAGTACGGGAGGTTGCCCTGTGGCACCTCCGGGGCCTCCTCCTCCGGGTGGGTCCCTCTCTGGGATCCCACCTCGGCGTCGTCGGCGTCATGGGGAGTGGAGGCGGTTGGAAGTGAAGTACTATTCACATCCGACGTACCCAAGGACCCGCTCGACGAAGCGGGAAGATCGTCCTTGGGCGGACTGCAGGTTTGTATGCGGCATTAGAAAGACACCGTGTGGCGAAAAGAAAAATCATGAAGTTATTCGGAAGTTCGAATACTTACGATCTCGCCAGGGGCTTGGCCCTTGAAGGCCAATCCTTGTCGTCGTCACTGGCATTGGCGGAACAGTCCGGGGAAGAGTCCTTCCCTTCTTGGACCCTTCGGCCTCCCTCGTTGGGGAGGCCTTCCTTTTCTTCCCTCCCCCCGCTGGGGGATAGGCCTCTTTCTTCTCCTCCTCGTCCTCGTGGGAGGAGTCCGCCTCGGAGTCATCGGATGATGAGTCCGATAACACCTGAAAACGGGAACTCTTTCGAGTGCCCGTGGCCTTCTTCTTGGCCTTCTTCTCCGACACCACGTGGGGTGCCGGAACCAGCAGCCCCGTTAAGCGGGCGTCCGCTGGGTCTTCTGGCAAAGGGGCCAGACAGTTCGTCCGCTCGGCCTTCTTCAGCCAGTCCTGTCAAAGGAGAGGGAGTTTAGATCCCGCATAGAGTCAAACTATGGAAAACAAGTGTCCCATAAAGGGTAGAATCGCTTACCTCGCTAGCCCGGCGCTGCGAGCTGAATCCGCGATCTTCGGTAGAGGATGCGAGAGCCTCGGCGCCCTTAAACAGCACCTTCCAGGCATCTCCGTACGTAGTGTCGAAGAGCCTGCTCAAGGTTCGGTGCTGGGCCAGATCAAACTCCCACAATTTGAAGGCCCATTGTTGGCACGGGAGTATCCGGTGGATGAGCATGACCTGGACTATGTTGACAAGCTTGAGCTTCTTGTTCACTAGCTTTTGGACGCAGGCTTGGAGTCCAGTCAGCTCCTCCGAATCGCCCCAGGTCAGGCCACTCTCTTTCCAAGAGGTGAGCCGTGTGGGGATGCCAGATCTGAATTTGGGGGCCGCTGCCCACTTAGGGTCACGCGGCTCAGTGATGTAGAACCACCCCGATTGCCACCCCTTGATGGTTTCCATGAAGGTGCCCTCAAGCCAAGTAACGTTGGGCATCTTGCCCACCATGGCGCCTCCGCACTCCGCTTGGCTGCCCTTCACAACCTTCGGCTTGACATTGAAGGTCTTGAGCCACAAGCCGAAGTGGGGCTGGATGCAGAGGAAGGCCTCGCACACGACGATAAACACCGAGATGTTGAGGATGAAATTCAGGGCCAGATCATGGAAATCCAGGCCATAGTAGAACATGAGCCCTCGGACAAAGGGGTGAAGTGGGAAGCCCAGTCCACGGAGGAAATGGGGAAGGAATACCACCCTCTCATGGGGCCCGGGGGTGGGGATGAGCTGCCCCTCGTCGAGGAGCCGGTGCGCGATGTCGCTGGACAGATATCCAACGCTGCGCAGCTTCTTGATGTGCCCCTCCATAACGGAGGAGGCCATCCACTTGCCTCCTGCTCCGGACATAATTGGATAAGGTTGAGGTGAGATGTGCGGACTTGGGCGCTGGAGCTCGAGTGCACGGAGATGGATAAGCAAAGGAGGAAGAAGGCGCGGGTAAAAAGGTGGATCCTTATCCCCTTATATATGGGCGGACGAAACTATGCGTCCCCACCGGCCCGGTAAAACTCGCTTTTCTCCCAAGCGCCGCAATCAATGGTGCGGCTGGGTTACCCACGTCCGTATTGATGAGAATCCCGGAATAAGGGGAACACGATCTCTGCTTCGACAAGACGTGCCAAGGAAACCGCTTCGCTAAACGCGCTGAGGTGGTATAACAAAAACGATTCAAGTAAAGGCTTGGTTGTGGTGTGATGTCACGCCACAAAATACGTCAGTAGATTGAACTTGTGTAAATATTATTCTCTCTACGGTGGAATGTGGAATTTATTTTGCAGAGCCGGACACTATCCTGGTGTTCACAATCTTCTATAAATTATTCGGAGGAGGAACCCGCCTTGCAATGCCGAAGACAATATGCGCGCCGGACTCGTCGTCATTGAAGCCTGGTTCAGGGGCTACTGAGGGAGTCCTGGACTAGGGGGTGTCCGGATAGCCGAACTATCATCATCGGCTGGACTCCAAGACTATGAAGATACAAGATTGAAGACTTCGTCTCGTGTCCGGATGGGACTTTCCTTGGCATGGAAGGCAAGCTTGGCGATACGGCTATGTACATCTCCTACCATTGTAACCGACTCTGTGTAACCCTAGCCCTCTCCGGTGTCTATATAAACCAGATGGTTTTAGTCCGTAGGACAGAACAACAATCATACCATAGGCTAGCTTCTAGGGTTTAGCCTCCTTGATCTCATGGTAGATCTACTCTTGTAATACCCACATCATCAATATCAATCAAGCAGGACGTAGGGTTTTACCTCCATCAAGAGGGTCCGAACCTGGGTAAAACATCGTGTCCCTTGTCACCTATTACCATCCGCCTAGACGCACAGTTCGGGACCCCCTACCCGAGATCCGCCGGTTTTGACACCGACACCGCCCCTTGAGCCACGCCGCAGGTCGCAGGCAGGCAAGTCTGGGGACCCCCGTTCCCAGAACGCCGACAGTAGCCCCCGGGCCCAAGGCGCGCTCGGACTTGGCTGAGCAGAGAGGCGAAGGGGCAAGTGCAAAGCGCCGCAGGCCTTAACAGCCTGCGGCCTCGGGCGCCGCGTGGCGGTTGATTGGACGTGGGCGGCTCCGCTCCCCCATGACACCTCGGCGACTGCACGAACTGACAAGTCCCTGCATGCAAAAACTGGTCATGATTACCTGCAATCATGGAAGCCGACGGTTGGCCTCCTCTGGCTATAAGTACGGAACGGCGCGAGCCACTCTAGTTCATCTTCCTCTGCTACTTCTCCTCTTCTTCATCTTCGCCACTGCTCCGCCTTGCCGCAATGGCTCCGATATGCCGGTTCTCCGCAGAAGAGAAGGGAAAGGCCCCCCGAGAGGGCCCCGACCCGCTTCCGCCAAAGAAGCGGTTGGTCCTCCACCGCCGGGATGAGGGCGTGCGGCAGGAGGTGTCGAGGCCTTGGTGCGAGCAGCCGCCGCCAGGGTTTCCGCTGCCCTTGTACGCCCACCTTGAGGGCCCTGCAGGAGCTGATGCCGAGCGCCATGGACGATGCCGCCATCGGCGCCGGCGGGTCACGGCGGTGCACGTTGTCCTTCCTGGAGTTCACGCTGAGGGCTCCTCCCGAGAGTTTGTGCTCCATGCCGCCATGCCTCCTCGATCTTGGATTCGTCTTCCTCCTTTCTTCGCCTTCGAGATTCCGCCAAGGGGGCCCTTCAGGCACTGGCTGCAGCACGCCGATTGCCAGACCCCTGTGACCAATGCGTATGTCAAGGTCGTCACTCCAGGTAAGGTCTTCATGACCCGGGGCTGGGGCGAGATCGCCCGGGTTTGTAGGACGAGGGGCGCCCTCGTGATCCACATGGAGTTCGACGGTGCTTCCATGATGCTCTTCAAGGTCTTCGACGAAGATGGACGTCGGCTGGAGTGCTGTCCCAGAGGCAGCAGCAGAAGCCCCAGAGCGGCAAGGACCAGGCCTACCGTCACACGTTCTTCCAGCATCTCCTCAAGCGGTGAGGGTGCTGGAGGATCCAGCGACTCCGACGAGATCTTCACGACTCCGGAGACGAGCTACGACAGCTACGAGCCCCCGAGCCTGCGCCGCTCTCGGAGCAGGACGGGCTCGTTAGGACGCCGCCGTCTCTGATCTGGATGAGGTTGGTGCCGGTGCCTGGCGGCCCACTGTTGATGATGGCGTCTGCCGCGACGGTTCCTATAGTTAGGACCCCTTAGGATACGCGTCTTTTGTCCCTGCGAGGAGTCAAGAATACACCCCGTGGGGGCTTGTAAGGTGTCTGTTGCTCCGTTTGTCAATATGATCCTTATCATGAAGCAGTGCGAGATGCTTATTCCGTCTTAGCTTAGTTTCTTCCTTTCAGACCTCACGAGGGCTTGGCGCTCTGCGCCGACAGGTCCCGGTCCCAAGGCGGCTTCAGCTGTCACTAGTATGCCAGGTTGCGATACCGTGGTCAAGGCCAGGAGGTGAGCGGCCCGGGGTCTAGTAAGAGCCCCTGAGTCGCGATGCTCAGGAGGTCCCCTTTACCGCTCAAGCAGTCATCATTCGGTGAAAAAGGAATGTGATGTTGCTAACACGGGATTGCATTGGATGCAGTGACGGTGCTACGGTAGCTAGTGTTTCTGGAGAGTGACTTATCTCGAGAGTCAGGAAACGCTTCCTGGTACGGCGCTAGGTCCGTGCCTTGGCCGGCGAGGGGTTGCCTAGTGAGGTCTCCGCGTGCCTCTTTCCTCTTGCCTCTGCTCCCCTTTCTGCTCTATGTCCTTGGGTCCCGGCCCTCGAGCGGGTCTCAGCCGTCGCTGGTTTGCCGGGGCGCGATGCCGTAGGAAAAGCCAGAGGGTGAGGGCTGGAGAGCCGGTAGGAGCCCTGAGTCGCGATGCTCAGGCACCCCCCCCCCCTTTAACACGCAAGCGGTTCGCGCGGACGAGGGTGAAGAGGACGTTGTGGGGGCCTCGCCTGGCGCTTCTCCTTGGGGGGATCCTGCAGATCCACCACAAAAAGAGCAAAAGTCCGCCATGACAAGCGACGGTCAGTCGTTAGTTGCTTTGGAGAGGCGACGAGGCACTAAAGGCCTGACGAGGTGTATTGGGGCACCCGTGAGCCAGCGCGGGACTCACGGGGCCCTACCCCAAGGCGGGTTGCGCCTGGCACTGGGCCTTAACTTGTGATGTGTTCCTGCAAATTTGGCCAGATGTCGATGCTCTACGTCCTCGGGTCCCGGCCCTCGAGCTGGTGTCAGCCGTCGCTGGTTTGCCTGGGCGCGATGCCGTGGGCAAAGCCAGAGGGTGAGGGCTGGAGAGCTGGTAGGAGCCCTGAGTCACGATGCTCAGGAAGCCCCCCCCTTTAACGCGCAAGCTTGGTTAGATGTCGACGCTCTACGTCCTCGGGTCCCGGCCCTCGAGCTGGTCTCAGCCGTCGCTGGTTTGCCGGGGCGCGATGCCGTGGGCAAAGCCAGAGGGTGAGGGCTGGAGAGCCGGTAGGAGCCCTGAGTCGCGATGCTCAGGCACCCCCCTTTAACGCGCAAGCTTGGTTAGATGTCGACGCTCTACGTCCTCGGGTCCCGGCCCTCGAGCTGGCCTCAGCCGTCGCTGGTTTGCCGGGGCGCGATGCCGTGGGCAAAGCCAGAGGGTGAGGGCTGGAGAGCCGGTAGGAGCCCTGAGTCGCGATGCTCAGGCACCCCCTTTAACGCGCAAGCTGCCGACATCAAGGAAGAAGAGGTGCCACGGACATGCACCAAATAACAGGCATGATGGCTCGAATGCATGGCTCGAAAATAAACGCAAGAGGGGTACACGTCGCCGGGTCTGACCCGAGCGACTTGGGGATGATGCAGCCCGAGGGGCGCCCCCAACAAAGTAAGCTAAAAACACAAGCAAAAGGGATACACGCCGCAGGGATGGATCCACGCGGCCTGGGAATGATGCAGCCCTGAGGGCGCTCCCAGCTGGAAACGAAACTTGAAAGATGTCACCTGATAGTGTTGGCGATGAAGGGGTGTTGAAGTAGCAGACGTAGCGGGCTGCGGGAGCCGATCTTCACGAGCCCCCAAGCCCAGGAGCCTCGGGAGGCTCCGGAGGCGCTGGTGGCTCCTCGCGAACCATCTCCATCTCCGCCAGGACTGCAGAACGCCTGGCCTCCTAAGCCTCCAGGATGCTCCTCATGAGGCGCTGGCGCACCGCAGACGCGTTCGGCAAACCGTAGGGCATGCGAACGTAGCTGTGGGGTGGGCCTCCACAGCGCCCCACACATGAGGGCCAGAAGCGCTCCTGAGAGGCGACTCGGTTGAGCCCTGGGATGTCGATGCAGACGCGCAGCCCGCCATCCTCACCTGGATGGGGAGCTGCGACGGGTAAGCGGCGGCTGCCACTCATGACTCTTGACTCCTATAACTCCTGTGTGATCTGACTGACGAACTCCTGAGGGTTTGGCCCTCCTTGCTTTGCTCCTTCCTGAGGGAAACGTGTTCCGAAACACGCCTCCAAGTGGTGCCCAAGCGCCTCCCTCGTGACCTTAGCAAGGTCGGTGGCCCTCCAGGTGGGAGCCCCCGAGCCCTGCTTGAGGAGGGCGCCGGGCGCGCCTCCCTATGCGACAGAAGGAGGTACCCCCTGAGCGGGCATAGACCCTGAGGGTCCTGCCTCCTGAGGGGCCGAGCCTGGCGATGTCTTCTTCTTCTTGGGGGTGGTCTCAGGGAGCCTCCCGCTCCCGCGATCTGGGTCTTCAAGTGATGCAGCCTGAAAAGCTCGTTCCAGGGAGCACACCGCGTCTCTTTCTTCATAAGGCACCGTGATGACTCCACCGCTCCCTGGCATCTTGAGGACGTTGTAGCCATGATGAGTCACGGCCATGAACTTGGTGAGAGCTGGGTAGTCAAGGATGGCGTTGTACGGCAGGCGAATATGGGCGACGTCAAAGTCGATGAGTTCGGTGCGGTAGTTGTTGCGCTCCCCGAAGGTGACGGGGAGGCGGACCTGCCCAATTGGAACCGTGGAGCCGTCGGTGACTCCGCGGAAAGGCTTGGTTGGCTGAAGCTGATCGTAAGGCACTTGGAGATTGTTGAACGTCTCTACGGACAGGACGTTGAGCCTTGCTCCGCCATCGATGAGGGTCCTGGTGACTTGCACATTGCTGATGACCGGGGAGCAAAGCATTGGGAGGACTCCGGCTGTGGCCGCGCACTTGAGCTGATCCGCTGAGCTGAACGTGATGGCGCACGCCGACCACCTGAGGGAGCACGTGGCTTCAAGCTTGGGAAGGACTGCATTCACTTTGTGGGTGAACTGCTTGAAGATGCGTTGTGAGGCTGGGGCTTGAGCTCCGCCCAGGATGCAGGCGATCGCGCGCGGCTCCTGGAAGCCCCCATCCCCCTCGTCCTGATGATGGTCCTCATTTCTCCTTGGCTGCGGCGGCAGTGGAGGGAGGCCTGTGTTTCCTTGCGGGCGATCCTCGCGAGGCCAATCCCTCCAGTCTCCCTCGCGAGGCTGATCCTGCCAACGATCCTCGCGAGGTCGGTCGCGCCACCCTTGGGGAGGGCCGCGGTCTTCCCAGCATCCTGCGTTCCTTCCTCCTCCTCGGCCATAGCCATGATCGTTGCGGTCGGGGCGTCGGCCGACCCTTCCTTCTCGCACGGCTCGGAGCTCTTGGCATTCGTTGGTGTTGTGGGTGTGGAGGTCGTGGTACACACAGTATCGGCTGCCCTTGAAAAACTCGGGTTGATCTCTGCCCTGCTTGGTGTCTGGTTATGTCGCGAGCACGACAGCCCTCTTGCGCTTCACGTCCTTGGCCTTGGATTTCTTCTCTTCTGGGTCGGCGGCTGGCAGCTTGAGGAGGGAAAGGCGCCCTTCCTCAGCCCTGGCACACTTGGTTGCCAAGTTGAACAGCTCCAAGGAAGTGCACAGATCTTCATGCATAGCCAGCTCCTCCTTCATCTTGACATCGCGCACGCCGTCGGAGAAGGCTGAGATGATGGCCTCCTCGGTCACCTTGGGAATCTTGAGACATGCGTTGTTGAAGCGCTGGATGTACTTCTGTAGGGTCTCCCCTGGTTGCTGCTTGATGCGGCGCATGTCGCTCACGGTAGGTGGCCGGTCGCGAGTACCTTGAAAGTTGGCGATGAAACGGGTGCGCATCTCGTCCCAGGAGGAGATCGTGCCTGGCGCCAGGTTCAGGAGCCAGGTGCGGGCCCCGTCCTTGAGTGCCATGGGAAACCAGTTCACCATGACCTTCTCGTCCCCGTTGGCGGCTTCGATGCCCAGCTCGTAGAGCTGGAGGAACTCCGCAGGGTCTGCCGTGCCGTCGTAGCGAGGAGGCAGGTCTGGCTTGAACTTGCAGGGCCACACGACGCTGCGCAGCCCGGCGCTGAAGGCGCGGCATCCTGTCGTGGCCACGGGAGGCCTCTGGTGACGGGGAGCTTGGTCTTGCGGGCCCCCATGCGCTGCAGCTGGGAGCAGCGCGGGGTCTTGGCGCGCTGGGACAGGAGCGTGGTCGTGACGGACCGGAGCAGGAGCACCGAGCAGCTTCTTGGGGGCGAGGAACCTCTTGGCAGCTTCGCTCTTGCTGCGCTGGCGCCGGACGGGGTGGGTTCCGTCCAGGGGCCACGCGCCTTGGGGCCAGGGCGCCTTCTTGAGGAGGAGGTGGCTGAGGCGCCCCCGGAGCTTCATTGCCCGCGCAGGGCGGGGCGCGATGCAGCGAGAAGGACGGCGCGGGGGAGCCCCCTGTGGCGCGGACGAGCTCGGCGATGCGATCGAGCCACTCTTCATAGATGTCGTCGACCGGGCGGTAGCGCAGGAGCTCGTTCTCCGCAATGAGCGCAGCTCGAGCCTCCATGGCCGCGCGGGGCGCGTGGGACGAAGAACCAGCTGGGGCGAGTGAGGGAGTGGCAGTGCGGCCGTCTCACCTCATGGATGGATGTTGGGACGATGCTTGCTGCTCGTTCCCCACCGGGCTGGTGGCGGTGTTGACGGCAAGCGACGGGGAACAACGGGGGTGGCCGCCGACGGGGGCCGTCTGGGCAACGCGGGAAGCGAAAGCGGCTCGGCGCTCGGCGCGGGCCCGACGTGCGTCTGACATGGACGCGATGGTTGGTGAAGAACAGGGCGGCGGAAGGCGAATTCCGGCGCACCCCTACCTGGCGCGCCAAATGTCGGATTTCGGGTTCCGGCAGACCTTCTAGGTTCGAACTCTGGGGTGCGCGTGGAGATTTCACCCTCTGCCTACCTACACCTCACCGCCTCGCTATGATCTAGGCAATCAAAGAAACAACACAAGAGACACAAAGTTTATACTGGTTCGGGCCACCATTGTGGTGTAATACCCTACTCCAGTGTGTGGTGTGGTGGACTGCCTCTTGGGCTGATGATGAACAATACAAGGAAGAACAGCCTCGCGAGGGTCCGTTCTTGGCTGGTGCGATGAACTACTAGGGGGAATTCAGTCGCTCTCTCTACTGGTTTCCTGGCAAGGATCCCATTCTCTTCTTTGTGTTCTCATCTCTGTCTCTGTCCGTCTCTCTCTCTCTCT
>NC_041381.1:470960165-470962937 GCF_002162155.2 Triticum dicoccoides
CCTGTGGGTGGCTAGTCCTATTTATAGGCGGAGACCCTGGGCCTCCTCCCAAATATTGAGCGGGAAGGGCGCCAACAATTGGCCATTTTGAAGGGGAACATCTAGTACACTTATCCTGACTAAAGTTGATCCTCGCCTGCTAAAGGCTCTGGTGGTGACGCCGGCTTGGGCTCCACGATGACCTGCATCC
The DNA here is from genome assembly GCF_002162155.2 of Triticum dicoccoides. Classification (NCBI taxonomy): domain Eukaryota; kingdom Viridiplantae; phylum Streptophyta; class Magnoliopsida; order Poales; family Poaceae; genus Triticum; species Triticum dicoccoides. The sequence continues at coordinate 470,960,356 of NC_041381.1, forward strand.
TGCCGTTCTGCTAGTCTTGGTCTTGTTGCACCGAAATGGATGCTTTTGCTTGATGCTCTCGCCTGCACCTACTCCCTTTGCACCAAAGAGGAAAGACAGGACACTGCGCGGCCTGGCGCCCGCCTGGCACCCTTGGTCATCACGGCTTGCGTCATGGGCACCTCGTGAGGTACCCCGCCTTGATCTCTCCGCCTCCTCGCAAGCCAGCCTGACGAGGCCGTGCCTGAGGAAGCCTCCTGTCGTCCGCCCCGCGAGGCTTGGCCCCTCGCGAGGGTCTTGAGCTCGTGCTGATGAAGATGGGCCATGCTGGGACGCCCCTTGAGCCACGCCGCAGGCCGCAGGCAGGCAAGTCTGGGGACCCCCGTTCCCAGAACGCCGACAGCAGTCTTGCCTCATTTGTCAACAAGCTAAACCTAAAAGGATCAACTATCCAGGATTGTTGTCACCTCTGCCAGTTCCCAAAAAGGCCTGGGAATATGTCACCATGGATTTTTTATTTGGGTTGCCAGTATCAGGACAGTTTGACTGCATATTCCTGATTATTGATAAGTTTACTAAATATGGCCACTTCATTCCATTAAAACATCCCTTCCCTGCTACTAAGGTTGCTAGGTATTTCTGGATAATGTGTACAAACTACATGGAATGCCAGAATACATAGTGTCTGATAGAGATCCTATTTTCACTAGCACTTTTTGGCAGACACTGGTCAAAAGAACTGGCACGCAACTTAACATGAGTACTTCTTATCATCCTGCTACAGATGGACAAACAGAGAGGGTAAATCAACAGGTTGAGTGCTATCTCAGAAGTTTCATCAGTGCACACCCAAAACTGTGGAGCAAGTGGCTTGCCATGTGTGAGTTTTGGTACAACACCAATTGGCACTCTGCAGTGGGTAAAACTCCATTTGAAATCCTATATGGGCACACCCCCAGATATTTTGGAATTTCTGCTAGTGATACTGTTGCTGCTCCTGATATACAACAGTGGCTGTTGGAGAGACAAGTGGTTCTGGATTCAGTTACACAGCATTTGCACAGGGCTCAGCAGAGAATGAAAAGTCAAGCAGATAAACACAGAACTGAACGTGTTTTTGAAGTGGGTGATATGGTATTCCTTAAACTTCAACCCTAAATGCATTCATTAGTCGCTCGCCGGCCAATCATAAGCTCTCCTTCAAGTTTTTTGGGCCATACAAGATCATTGACAAATATGGTGCAGTAGCTTACAAGTTGGAACTGCCTCATACCAGCAAGATTCATCCTGTCTTCCATGTGTCACAGCTCAAAAAGGTGATACCTCCTACATCTTCTGTCATACCCAAATTGCCTTCCCAGTTTTCCGAACTGCAGGTGCCATTGCAAGTTCTTCAGTCCCGAGTCCGTCAAGTTGGACAGAAGACAGTGGCCCAGGGTCTGATTCTATGGAGCAATTCTTCTCCGGAGGAGGCGACGTGGGAGGACCTGGAATCCTTGCGCCAGCAGTTTCCTAGGGCTGCGGCTTGGGGGCAAGCCACTGCTCAACAAGGGGGGATGTCAGCAGCCCACTGTCACCTCTCGCCAACACTGAAGATCGAAGCACTGGAGCTGGTGTCGACAACGGCGGGATGGCTACAGCGCCAGAACCGCGACCCAAGTCGAATAGGCCCAAGAAGATTCCCCAGTGGCTTGCTAGCCCAAACTGAGCCTGTTAACTCGGGTGTAACAGTACTTATAGCCGTTGCTAGCTTTCTCCTTTCCTTGGTGATGGACCAGATGGCTTCGGTCGGTATTGTAAGGCGACAGAGGTGTGGGTGGTTGGGTGGATTGCCTCTGAAATTAAAATACTTAGTTCGTTCGTTCCCCGATCTCGTCTAGATCTTGTGAGCCTAATCCGAGACCCTCACACCCTCCCTTCCCCCGAAAATGGTTGTGCGAGCCGCGCTCCCGCTGGATACCTATTTGCCATGAGAACGAAGCTTCCCTCGCGGTCTTGCCGCATAGACACCCATAGTCCCATCGGTGACCTCCCTTACTACCTGGCTCCCTCTACAGTTGCCGTTGATTTGCGTGTGCGATGCGCCTCGAGCACTCCGAGAACTCCCCCCACCGCTGAATTCCTTGAAGCCACCATGGTGTGCGGTCGAGGAATAAAAACATGGCGAACCTTCGATGAATCGCGCCGCCCGCTCCTCCCCATCGTTATCTGTGCCTCACCGTTCTTCTCTGCTCGAATGGGGAATTGGGAATTTTGTGGAGGGGGCGTAGTGTGTCGGACATGCGCGTTATTCCTCTCTGTGGGCCCGACGATTGAACGGACTGCTGTCGGATTCTGCCTGGGAGACGACACACGATCTCCTTGATCAGACGGCAAGGCAGGATGCGCTCGGAAAGACGGGAAAGCGCAGCTGCACTTTTAAGTATTCGGGTTGAAATAAATGAGATCTCCTCTTTAGCGCCTTGGCTCGAAGAGTGTAGGGGGCTCACGCGTGGAAGCGACTTTTCGGTGGACGGCGGCTCGTGTGGACATCACTTCGCTGTCCCCCCTGCTCGTTTCTTAGGAATAGACACTAGGGACACTAGGGGCAATATTCACGGCAG
>NC_041381.1:470963249-471042115 GCF_002162155.2 Triticum dicoccoides
GAGGTTTCAATAAGTGACTATATACGGAGCAAAATGAGTGGATCTACACTCTAGAATACGTCTATATACATCTGTATGTGGTAGTCCATTTGAAATCTCAAAAAAAGCAATTTTTTTAGGAACGGAGGGAGTATTATGGTTTACAAACTGTACAAAAGAAATAGCGGCCCAATAGTAATTTCTTTTGATCCATTTTCATTTACGTGTTTTTTGTCTACGTCACATACTCGGTTTGTGATGAGCTCACGAGGATGGTTAGGTGTTTCTATTGGGGATCAGCTAAAGGAAAAAGGAAAGTACACTGGCGCTCTTGGGAAAACTTAATGCAACCAAAGAGTAAAGGGGGTGTTGGCTTTAGGGACTTTCGGCTGTTCAACCAAGCGCTGCTTGCTCGACAGGCTTGGCGACTTATCATCAGGCCGCACAGCCTATGTGCGCAGATTCTGAAAGCTAGATACTACCCGGAAGGCAATCTCATTGATACAATTTTTAGTGGAAATGCATCATCATCTTGGCAGGCCATTAGTCATGGTCTTGATCTCTTGAAACAAGGCATTTTGTGGAGAGTGGGCAATGGAAGAAGTATCCGTGTTTGGCGAGATAATTGGATCCCAAGACCACACTCTTTCAAACCTATTACCACTCAAGGGACTTGTCGGATACGTTTTGTGGCCGACTTGCTGAACATCAATGGCTCGTGGAATCAGGAAGTGCTGCAGAACTACTTCTTGCCGGCTAATGTTATGGAGATAAACAAAATTAGAGCATCTCCTAGGCAGGAGGAGGAAGTCATTGCATGGGGTCCGAGCAAGTATGGCCGATTCTCAGTTAAAAGCGCCTACGATTTTGCTTTTGAGCAAGCTTACCGTAACACTGTTACAGGCTCGAGCTCGACTCCTGATGGTCGAAGAAGAGGGTGGAAGTTCATATGGGATTGTGATGTACCCCCACGATCCGAAATTTTGCGTGGAGAGTGGTTGTTGACTCCCTTCCTACATGGCAAAATAAAAGCAAACGGGGCCTGGAAGTTGATGGCAGGTGTCCGCTATGTGCAGCTGAAGTGGAGGATAATTTCCACCCGTTTGTACGGTGCCATTTGGCTCGAGAGCTTTGGTTTGCAATGGCGGAAGTTTGGGCCTTGCCGGATATTGATTGTGTAGTTAACACATGCAAAGAATGGTTACTTCATGCACTTGAACCCCTCCCTGACATAGAACGAACCATGCTGCTGATGACTTTATGGCGTTGTTGGCATGTCCGTAATGAAGTTGTTCATCATAAATTGCCTCCCCCGGCGGAAGCATCGAAAAGGTTCCTAGTAAGCTACCTGGATTCTATCATTGGGCTCAAGATGGACCTGTGTGATGACCATGTTAAGGGGAAATCAATTGTTACTTATATGCAAGCAGATAGGCCAAAACCACCGGCCCTTGAGGCTAGGTGGAGCGCATCTCCGGTTGGATGGGTAAAACTAAACTCGGATGGGTCATTTGTTGATGGAGCAGCGGGAGCGGGCATGATCCTACGGGATGACAAAGGTACAATCATTTTCTCGGCCTGCAGAGCTCTTTTCTCTTGTCGAGATGCTTTGGAAGCGGAGCTATGCGCGTGCATGGAGGGACTTTCCTTCTCAATCCAAAGGAGTGAAGTGCCCATTATAATGAAGATGGACTCTATGGTGGCTGTGAAGCTGGTCCAGTCAGAGGATTTGGATAGATCGATTTATTACGCTGTCGTGAAAAAAATTAGGCACTTGATGGGCCTACGTAGAACTTGTATTACTCTTGTTAAACGGACTCAAAATAAGGTTAGTGATAGTTTGACAAGGTTTGCTAGGGTAGAAGGTAGACCTCTTACCTGGATTGGATCAGGGCCTTCTGATTCCCTAGACTTGGCTGTGGCTGATTGTAACCTTCTATCTTGAGTAATGCAAGTTTATACCCGCAAAAAAAAGATTTTTTTTCTTAAACGTGTTATGGCTGCAGTTTTGTATGTATAATTCCTTTTTGTTGTGGATTTTTTTTTTCAAAAAGTCCACCAAATTGCATTTTCGGCTTAAAGACCGTTAATATGATACTCTCTCTACACCATGCTGACTAACAACCTGGTCTTAAATGGCGGATTATTATTCAATGTGGTCACGTGAGTGGGGTAGTGAATCTGGTACACAGCCACGTCACTTCGGACTGTGAAAAAGGCTAATCACATCAAGTGTCATTGGTCACACGGTCGCGCACGTCGCACGGTACGGCCATTTGATAAGAAGCTAGAGATGGGTGCCGGGATACAAGCGGTGGCAAGGCTCTACGGGGGACACGAGCGTAAATACCGGGCGCGATCTGATCGGTAAGGATAACGGACGGGGAGGATTTGGTCCGCAGAGTGCTCGTCCACCGTTCGCCATTTTCGGCTCACGCGTGCCCTAGCGGGACGTGATCCATATAGCAGTCTGTTTGCTGCTGCTCGCTTGGGTTGAACTTTTCATCGCTAGCCATGCTAGGCTGCCCTCAAAAAAAAAAAAGAAAAAAAAAGCTATGCTAGGCTAGCTCGTTCTAAAAAAATAGGTTGTAGTTTTCTTACACTTCTTCTGTTCCTAAATATTTGACTTTCTAGAGATTTCAATAAGTGACTACATACGGAGCAAAATGAATGAATCTACACTCTAAAATATAATATCTATATACATCCGTATGTGGTAGTCCATTTAAAATCTCTAAAAAGAAAAATATTTAGGAAAGGAGGGAGTAGATTAAAAGAACATTTTAAATATGCTCACGGGTTTTTAAAAAGTTCAAGAACTATAAAAGTCCCCAGATTTTGAATAAAGTTTGTGAATTTGAAAATCTTCATGGATTTGAATTTTTATCACAAATTTTAAAAAGTTTGGGCAGTTGAAGAATATGCACAAATTTAGAAAAATTTCATGGATTTAGAAAATGTTCCTAAAAATTAAAACCAAAAAGGAAGGGAAAATAAAAATAAACATGAACAAAGGGAAAAAAGAAAAAGAAAGAAACGAACTGAAAACCAAAAAGGAGGAAACCGAGCAAAACCAATTGAATGCAGCTACCCAAAACCAGGAACGGTTTCAAGAGTTATAGACCCATTACCGATCGCTCTGTTCGCTGTAATTGTACTATAGGTTCGCTGCGTTTCCTTCTCTTGACCAGAAAGCGCTACTTAAAAAACCCGAATATTGGTTTATTTATATATTTTTAAAAATTATGAAAAAAACTTTAAAAATTAAAAATATCACAAAATTTAAATGTTTGTGAATGTTAAAAATATCCATGAATGTAAAAAATTGTCAATTCTTTTACAAAAATCATGAATTAAAAAAGGATTTTGTTTTTTCATCAAAATTAAAAACAATTCCATGAATTTTAAAAAATTATGATTTAATAAATGTTTGTGAATTTGATTTTTTCGACAAATTGGATAAAATTTTCAAAGTTTCAGGAATATGAACAAAATCGCGAATTAAAAAATGAACCACAAAAACAAAAACGAAAATAAAAAGTAACTTGAAACCCAGACAAAACCAAGTAAAACCAGCATAGAAACACAGAAGAAGAAAAACCTCAGGAATACTGGGCCAAAGGTTTTAGAAACTTCCCAAAATTGGAACTGTGGGAGATGATTAGATGGGCCGGCCCATACAGAAATGTGTGGTGCCAATGTATCAAACTAACTGGCCATATTTATATTCGGGTCGGATGAGTTTATATTGGTGTGTCAATTTTTTTGTTGGTTCGAATTTTTGTGGAGTTGAAACCTTTTATCGATATTAAGGTGAAAATATTGTGATCTGATGGCCCGCACTTTTAGGTGATCATCCCCAGCCCAAGTACGTTCAGCGATCAAGACTTCCCATCTTTTTGGACAGGCGACTCAAGGCATTTTCAAATATCATTATTGATAATGTTCATGCGGGTGAAAAAGTGTCAATATTGTTTCTCCAATCTAATTGCAGTCTTTTTATCGAAGGCTTTGGGATATTTCTTCTAACAGAGATTGATACTGTGAAGAAGGTTTTCTAGTAATTGTTATGAGCATGAATAAACTTACAGGTGAATCTTAAGAAAAAAGCCATATTACCCAAAACTGGCCATATTGCAATACATTTTTGTAGAGACAGTTCTTTTAGACAAGTATTGCGATATATATCAGTTTCTTTTTCTTTGCATGGTAATACACGTCTCATTTATATAGAATAAAAATCGTGTTACAAGGCATGTAAGCATCAATCATACATAACTGAAAATATAGAAAAATCTTATGCAAAATACCAGCGCCTGCCCTTTTCCTTCGACACCACCGAGCGGCCACCAAAGGGTAAAAAGACAGATCACCTCTTCACCCAAGCTCGACGTGGCTCCATCGCTGATCAGCAGCTTTACGAACTTTCAAAGTAGTTTGCCAGAAGCAAAACCATAGCCATTGAAAGAATCAGATCGGGGCAACATGTCCTCGGACACGCATCGAACTTCAAAACTGACACCCCCGCATGACGACTACGTCGGAGGAGGAAACCAGAACTGCTAGCCTTCAACCACAGACCCAACACAAAGAAACTACATCTTCCAGCTGTCACTTGCACAGACAACCGCCTGCGCGTACTCCTAAACGACAAAACCTCCCTGCTCCACCATGACGTCGGGAGACAACGCCACAACAACGGTGACCGAGCAGAAGGAGAGACACACCTGATGGAGTCGTCGCCGCCGCCTCGCCAACACCATCCATGAGCCCTAACGCTGTCGATCTGTGGGATCGGCAGAGACACGACGCCATCAACTCCAAGACGCCGCCATGAAGGGCATCGCCAGTGTGGGAGTGAAGTTGAGGCAGATTTATTCGTCCGGGCGCCGCTCCCACCACTTCAACAACGCACCACGACCTACAAATCCAAAATCTAATTACAGAGCGGAGGAACGGGGTCCCCATTCCTCCTGCCGCCGAGCAGCCGAAGGGAGAGGGGGCCAGCGCCCCGACCGGTGAAGATCGGAGGAAAGAGATCGCCTCCCTATTCGCCTGGTGGTGGCGGCCGCTAGGGTAGGAAAAAGTCTTCGCTATCACAAGCGTCCTCTTAGCTTTGTCAATTGCGCCGTTGTCCTAGAAAACAAAACAGTTGCGCCGTTTGACCGCCTACAATACGTCCGTACACTACTCCTGGCCGAATACGTCTCGCGTTAGTTACAAGTCCAAGATTGCACCACGTTCCAAGTAGTTCGTTAACATCTGCAGCCTGCGGCGTGTGTCGCGTGCGCGATCGCAGACGACTGGAAACTAAAAGGAGGGAGCGGCGAGAAAGATCGATCGACCATGGCACCGGACCTCACCATGCTACCCGGCGACGTCATCGCGGAGGTCCTCCGGCGCCTGGAGCCGCACAGCCTGGGCTCGTCCCGGCGGGTCTGCAGGGCGTGGCGCGACACCGTCGACGCCCGCCTGCGCGGCCACCTGCTCTCGCGCTCCATACGCGGCATCTTCATCAACTTCCCCCGGTTTACCTTCTCGGAGTTCTTCTCCCGCCCCTCGACGGGCCCGGCGATCTGCGGAGGGCTCGACTTCTTGCCATGCACGATGGGCGTCAAGGTCACGGACCACTGCAACAGGCTCCTGCTCTGCCGCGATCAGAGCCCCGACGATGCACGGCCGTGCGATTACGTCGTCAACCCGGCCACGCGTCGGTGGACGCGTCTGCCCCAGCGTCCTCGGCCGCACGTGCCGGGGTCCGGCCAGACCGCCTACCTCGCTTTCGAGCCCGCCGTGTCGTCGCACTACGAGGTCTTTCTGATCCCATGCGTGCCAGCCACCGACGAATCAGACGACGACGACGACGACAACCCGTTGCTCGAGTCAGAGTGGCCTCCCGCATCATACGTGATGCATGTTTTCTCGTCCGCGACTCAGCGGTGGGACGAGACGACCTTCCTTCGGGAAGGGGAGGCTGCAGGGATCGTCGCCAACATGCACACGGATTCAGAGGACGATCGGTATCGGTATCGTGCCGTCTATTGGCAAAGTGCGCTGTACGTCCACTGCCAGCATGGCTATCTTACGAGGTAAGTAATTTTTTACTCTCCTTGGTCACCATTCTACTCTAACAAATTTATAACTCGGTTAGATTGCTTGCTATTAACATGCATCCGACTGGTTACTCTTTGCAGAATGTCCTTGTTAGATCACACGTACAGTGTAATTAAGCTACCGAATGCCAAACATCCCAACCGCCATCTGGGGCGATCACTGAGAGGGGTGTATTTCGCAATATCTTGTAGTTGGGATGGATTTCTTCAGCTTTGGTATCTCAACGAATCATGCAGCCGAACAGAGTGGGTGCTAAAACATGATACCCATTTTCAGATCTTTGAACATGAGGACCAACTGGGCAGGCGATAGATCTTACAGGATGTTAACCATCGTAAGTGGTTCTTTGAGCACAATGGTAACAAATATGGAGATTACAGAGCGCCGGTGGAAGAGAAATATGATTGGAACTCTGACGAGGATAACATCATTGACATTGAAGACAATGCTGGAGAGGGATATCACGATGGTCTTTACTTTCTTGGATTTCATCCTTATAAAGAGATTGCCTTTTTGATTTCATCAGGGAGAGGAGCAAGGGGAATGGCCTATGATTGGAACAACTTAAAATTTCAGGACCTGGGCAATGTGTGTCCAGCAGACTTCGATCCCAGCTGCGGGCTACCACGCGGAGAGACGGACACAGCTTTCCCGTACACGCCCTGCTGGATAGGCGAGTTTCCTGGAAACGAACTAGAATCGCTACTTGAAGATGAGGAGCTATCTATGGAAAAGTTGGAACTAGAAGAGGAATCCAACTTTACCTGTATGGACGAGTATGAGTTGCGCAAGTTCTGTGGGCACGCCAAGAGGGTCAAGGACCGTACCGCCAAGATTCGTCACAGGCGCCGTACAACGGCTCGGTAGGAACATCATCTTCACCGACATGAAGGCCAAGACGATTCTCACAAAGGCGGCCAAGTTTTAGGGTTTAGGGCCAAGGCAATTCCCATTGCCAAGTTTGACCTTGGCAAGCTACTGATGTGCACGTATCAGACTCATGTCATGAGGCCCTTGCATTGTAACTTGATGGCGCAATGGAAAACAAAGTTTTGACCCATTTGGAGAACGCCAACCTTGTCCACCACTAATTCTGAAGGGCATATTCATTATACATACATATATACTCCCTTTGTTCCTATATATAAGATGTTTTGGAAGTTTATCTTGAATTGGCAAAACGTCTTATACAGAGGTAGTAGTACTCGAATAAAAGACGCGCATTGCCGCATCCGATCCTCTATAAGTGAGGTGACAATAGATGAATAAATAGTACATATGACAAAGTTTCAGTTTCTGAATTTAGACTTTATTTTGTCATTTCTAATCCTATGGGGCATGAAGCACGTCGGTCAGATTTTTTTGCGGGGGCATTTCAGTCAGATTTTAAAGACAGAAGAAAATGTTTAGTGCCTCGGTCATCCACATGAACTTGTTAGAGAAACGGGGAAAGGAAGTGCCGTTGTAGCAAGCTGAATACAACACCCAACAGAGAGAAAGTAACTCCACATAGAAAGAACATGATAACCTTGGGAAGCTTGAATTAACTGGCTTGGATACAAAACTAATGAGAATGTTAACCTCTGGTTATGTATAAGTGCATATTTTTACAACCAAATTTCAAACAAAGTTGTTTGTTTGTGTCTCTACATTAGAAACAATTGTGTAACTTAAATATAGAACATTTCATAATGCAACATATGAAGAAAGGACCCAAATATTCAGACCCGAGACAGAAAAGCAAAGTGTGGGAAATCGGACACCCCCTTCTCTCCCCCTCCCCCTCGCAACGCCCTGCGCGCGACCGAGGGGGAACCCTAGTTGCCATCCCCGCCAAGCCCTCCCCTCCACCTCTCCCTCCTCCCTCGTTGCAGCCTAAGGGCGCAAACGGGCGATGTCCTGTCGCCACCACCGGCGGCGGCGGCCTCGGCGCGGGACTTGGCGGCTGGTTGGGATTGTAAAGCTGGGCGACAGGCACGTTGCAGGGCGGCGGCGCTCCGACGCCGAAGGGTGTCGGACCCATGATGGGTGTCATGGTAGAGGGGCACAAGTGGTGGTCGGGGCGTCTTTTGCGGTAGGCTCCGTCGACGGGGTGTGGGCCGCGGTCGGCCTGGGCTGCGGGCATTCGCCCCCTGCCGTGGCAGTCTGCTCGTGGGTGGTTGGGGCGGAGCGGCCGTGGTGAGCTTTCCCTCCTTCGCGCGGATACTTGGTGCGTCGTCCGGCGGCTGCTCTTGCTAGGTGGTGACGACAGCTCAACACGCGATGCGTCGGTGGCCGACCGGTGGGGCAGGGCCAATCCGGGTAGGGAGGCAGGGGTGCCTCCCGGCCTTTGTCGTTGCCGAAATCTGAAGGTGCCAGATGGGTCATGGTGGTGGCCCTGGTCCCCGGTGGCGTGGTGTAGTGGCTGTGGTGTGGCCGGCCGCTGCTGGCGACCTTCTCTTGCCTATATTCCGGTTGGTTGGGCCCTCTTCCTACTAGGGGGGCAGTTTGGGGGGCGAAAGGTGGCACCTTTTGCCCTTCTTCGGTCGGCGGCATTCGTGTACCTCAGCTGCGGAGGTGAGGTTGATGTGGGCATAGATACGTCTACAAATATTACACGTATCAGTTTCTAGGTTCATCGGTGAGAGATTTACAATTTTATTAGGTTAGATTGTTTTTTAGTCCTACAACCCACAAAAAAAAGCCAAAAAAAATTAGATTAGTTCATCCGCTGCACCTATCTTTTTTAGCCTTTAGCAATTTGCATCTAGTATTTGCATCGTTGAATTCTTGGTTGCATTTATCCTGGTATTAGTGCTGGTTTAGATTAGTTTGAGAGAAAATTGTCTACTAGATCGCACTCGTTTTTGTCTACCAAGATTTTCTGCCGAGTTGGTTGTTCATCCAAAAAAAGAAATTAGATCTTCGTCGGTGTAGTGCCGATCATATCGCTGTGTCCGCAGCCGCATCTCACGCCTGTTCGTATCATCATTTTTTTTAGTCGTCCGCTTGCACCACAAGTCCATCCATCTACAGGCGCCTTTGCTTCACGCGGGTAAACATCCATCATTGCACCCATCGCTGTCCGCTGTGTCTGCCTTATACGTTTTCTACTTGCTTGTACTATTGCTAGTTGGGAAGTGCCTGGACACAGGTATTTCATTAATTTCCTATATCCAGTAGTACAACCGGTAGCTCCTAGTAGCCTTTGTTTTAGTCCTGTTATCCTCTTCAATCGTGTGTATACTTTGGCAACCGGCCAAGTAAAAAAAAAGGAAAAAAAGAAAAAGAAAAAAAAGAAAAAAGAAAGTGAAAAAAAACAGGGAAGAAAAAAGAGCAAAAAAAGTGAAAAACAAATAGAAAAAAAACAAATCAGGCCGGTTAGCATCTCTTCTGGGCTGTTTTGTTCTGTTCTGGACTAGCATCTATTATTTTTGTTGCTACTTGATCGCCACTCAATCTATCATATATTTTCGAGCTTTGTCATACATTGCGGATATACCTCACTTATATCTAGCTACTTGGAGCTATCATATTTTCATCGATTTTCCCTCATTTGATTTAGTATCTGGGCTTAGATTGTTTTCTCTCTTGCTAGTCGACTGCCAGCACTAGTTAGGAGTTTGAGTAATTATTCAACTTGCATTGTTTTTTGCTAAATTGTGCCACTGATATTGTGAGTTGAGAAACCTTTGCCAAGCTACACTTTTTCCTACCAATAAGTACAGGTTCCGACACTACTGATTCCTAGTTATCGCTCCATCCAATCTTCATCGGTCGTTTGAAGCCAACACCAACGCACCGATCACCACCTGTTGCATTCGTAAGCCAACACCAACGCACCGATCACCACCTGTTACATTGGTAAGAACAAGTAAGAATTTGATACTAAGCTCGAGTGTGAGCGATTTTTCTTCACCACGTCCTACTAGTTGATAGGGATTATACACTGTGTTTTTTTTCTCTTTCGCTAACAATGGCACAGGATCAACCCAAACTTGAGGGCCTCACTGCGGATGTGAAAGTCACCAGCGAGCGTCTCGCCCAACTTGAGGGTGCTCAGATTGTGGCCGAAGAGAGGCTTAAGGCCATTGAGGATGCACAGGGTGTTGCGAACACACAACTACAAGACATCTTGTTACGTCTGGACGAGCTGCGGACTGCACTCCCCATCAACAACAACGCTGTTCCTCACAATTCCAGGGTGTTGCCGCTACTTCGCGAGCTCGACGTGTGCCCATGGGTCATCCACAGCACCCCGCTACTGCCACCGATGCTGCCACCATAAACTAGCGCCCACAAATTCCTCCTCGCGTCTACGAGCGACATGGGGACAATTACGAGGATTATTCTGATGACACCGAGGACGACCAAATGGTCAACCACCACAATGACCGTGCTAATCGACAACTGCGTTTCAACCGTCAAGGTATGGCACGAGGTCCACACAGGTATGATGTTCGAGATTACAACCACTCTAGTGCTAAAATTAAATTTACTATGCCTGCTTTCAATGGTAAATATAATCCAGACGTTTATCTTGATTGGGAACTTTTAGTTGAACAAAAATTTGCATGTCATGATATTCCTGAGAACCAAAGAGTTAGGGTAGCCACTAGTGTTTACAAACTTTGCTTCTATGTGGTGGAGTGAATATTGTTGTATTAATGTGAATAATATACCTGCTACTCGGGATGCTTTAAAACGAGCTATGCAACAACGTTATGTTCCTTCATATTATGCTCGTGATAAGCTAAATGAATTGCAACGTTCAAAACAAGGTAGTAGTTCTATGGAGGATTATTATCAAGAATTGCAAACTGGCTTAGTGCGATGTGGATTAGTTGAAACCGACGATGCTATGATGGCTAGATTTTTAGGTGGTTTGAATCGTGATATTCAGGATATATTGGACTATAAGGAGTACAATTCTATTACTCGTTTGTTTCATTTTGCTTGTAAAGCTGAAAGGGAAGTACAGGGACGACATAACAAGGGACGAGGTAACTTTTCTGCAGGTCGTCACTCATCATGGACACACTCTCCTACTATCCCACCCACTACCGAGGTAACACCACATATCTTGAACAATGGTGCACTCCCAACAAGTTCAAAATCAGCTCCACAATCCTCTGGGGCATTGAGAGCAATTTCTCAAGCACCCACCACTTCGTCTGGACGCACAAGGGACATGAAGTGTTATATATGCAAAGGAGGCGGGCACTTGATGAAGGACTGCCCAAATAAATGTACTTTCATTGTGCGAGAAGATGGTGAGTACTCCTCCGCTAGTGATTTGGATGAAGATACACATGCTATGCTTGCCACTAATAATGCATGTGACACTAAGGAGAATGACACGGAGGCGATAGATGTAAATGCTGCAATGGCAGATCAATACCCTAGCCTTGTAACCATGCAAGTACTTAGTGCCCAGGTTGGGCATACTGAGATGCCTCAACGCCATAATATTTTTCAAACTAAGTTTGTTGTCAAAGGGCATTATGTTCGTGTGATCATTGATGGTGGAAGCTGCAATAATTTGGCGAGTATTGAGATGGTAGAGAAGCTTGGCCTCACCACTACAAGACACCCACATCCATATTACATCCAATGATTCAACGACTGTGGTAAGTTAAAGGTAACGCGTCGTGTGAGAGTACATTTTACACTTGGTTCATATCATAATTTTGTTGACTGTGATGTTGTACCTATGCAAGCTTGTTCTTTATTGTTAGGTCGACCATGGCAATATGATAATGGTGTTACCCATCATGGTAGAACAAATTCATATACTCTCGTGTTTGAAGGAAAAATCATTAACTTGCTTCCTATGACACCTAATGAAATAATAAATGATGAGAAAGCTAAATCAACAGACCGTACAATGCATAGTATGCTTGCGGTCAATTCTGAAATTTTTCCTTTTGAACTACACATACCGCATGTTCAGGTAGTTCATTCGTGTCCCCATAATTCATACATACACTCTGTGTGGGATAAAACTTTTCATGATATTCCTAATTGTGATGTTACAAATTTATATTCCCTTCCTGAGTTAATGCCCGTAAAAGACCATATATATGCTGCACCTGCATCTATTTTTGTGTTGCTCTATGAGGTGTTTCAAATAAATGAAAGCCGAGGACGGCTTTGTTTTCAAGAAAGGGAGGATGATGTGGGCATAAATACATCTACAAATATTACACGATACATTTTTCAGGTAATTTCTATTGATCATTATATGATATTATATTTTATTATTAAGGACAAAAACACTACACCATTTTATTTCTTGTGCAGAGTTTTTGAAGGCATCTGCAAAAGAAATATGAAGATGTTGAAGATTGCATGGGCCATGCAAGTACGCACACACACGCATCAGAAAGGAGCTAGCCACCCCTCAAAAAAAAAAGGAGCTAGCCTTGCTTGTGTCAACCACATACACGTGCAGCCAAGTCCATTATATGGTGCAAGAAGCCAGTGTTACAAAGATCAATTGGTGTGCTCCTATATCACGTTGGGCCAATACGTCACATCACGTTGGGCCAATACGTGTTATCAATTTGGCCGAGACGTGCAATATCCGGCCTCTGTACGGCCCTCTGTCCGTGAACCAGCGCAAGGCAACCGCCGCTCCTCTTAATAAATAGCTAGCTACAATTAAGGTTTATACTCGGGTTTTGTTTAGAGAAGTTTAGCTTTAGCTACTTTTATTTGTCTTCGCTCGTAGCGGCTAGTGCGACCGTCAAGACATCCTATCGGAACCCCATCTTGTGAGATTAATCCCATCTAGCATATTTGCAATTTTAAGATTGCTTGGCCATTATTTTCTTGCATGTTCTTCGATTTGCTTGCAGGAAAAATCCTTCGTGGATAGGTCGATCGTGCCGTTGGCTCGGTCGATAACGTCGTGGAGTTGGTTCAACGATTGCCGTGGATATTAGTCGTGTACGGTCCTCCCTGTACGGTTGGTAGCCGGATCGTGAGGGTCAAGTCCCACCCAAAATCGTAGTTATCTCCCTCTCATCGAAAGATCGGGCCCCAGTTAACATCAGAGGTGGTCTCGGACTCCGGGGCGGCGGCGGAGGTAGTGGGAGACGTGGTGCTCACGGACATAGCTCACGGCTCAGGTGTGGGCTGGCCACCATAGTCGTGTGGCTGCATGGTGGCCGGTGCTCAGCCTTTGATTGGGTGGTGCGGCAGTTGGCTTTGCGTCTAGTCGCACCACATTGCGCAGGCGGATTTGCTTTCCATGGGTCATCCCCTTGTCTGGTCGTGGCCAGGCCAATAGCGGCGGCGTCCGTGGATGTCGTATCCTTCCAGGCGACTCCAGGTAAAGATCTTGATTCTTTGGATCGGGCGGCCGCGACAATCCCATGCGGTTTCCCTTCTTGAAGGCACCGCCTGGGAGTCCTAGTTCATCGAGCTCGGCTTTGTTACCGTTCCTCTACATCGTTGTATCTTGCCTTGGGTGTGTGTGGTGTGGTGTCGTGTTGTTTGTGCAGGTTGTAAGATCGTTTGCTTTATATATAAAGCGGGGCAATAGCCTTTTCGGATATATTCAGACCAAATAAGCACCTTTGTAATGACATGACAATGAGACACCACCATGCCATCACTCAGCCGCAGAGCTACAGACGAACAAAACAATGCCATGGCCCGCCCAGCCCTAGTCCAATATACAAAGGAGTGAAGGTAAATCTGTACAAATTTGGGATCCCCTATAGCCTAACCCACCTGGCCCGTCCAACATTTTAACTGTAGCTCCGCCAGTGCCATCACTAACATTAATTCAGTAAAGGCAAAATGAACGCTAAAGGAAACCTTGTCTCTAAAGAGAATGACATCGATGCTAGACTATGGCTTGAAATCTAGCAAGCATGGTTGTCTCTGAGCTTGGATAGCCCCCGCGAGCGACCGCTCCCGCGACCGAAACCCTCGCCACCACCACCTCCCCCTGCCTGTCTCCGGCGTTATCCGGCCACCCTCGTCGGCGCGCGGCCCGGATCCGCCCCCCTTCCCCCGCCCTTCCTCCCCCGCCCTCCTTCCGCCCTCGCGCCGCCTCCCCAGGAGGCGGCCGGGGCGGCCCCTGTGCCCCTGCTCTCGGCGTCGCCCCTCATCCTCTCCCCTGCCGTCGCCGGTGGGCGCCCCCGGCTCCGTCCCGGGGGGTGCCAGCAGCGGCATGATCTCCTCTCCCCGCGCACGTGTCCTCCTGGCCCGGGGCAGGGGGCGGCGGCGGTGTCGCTTGGCTTGGCGACGGTCTGGTGACCCGGCAGGGTGGCCGGCGGCGGACGTGGTGGCGGTGTTGCTCCTTGGCGGTGGGGCGACGTGGTGGTGCTGGGTGGTCGACGCCGCGCCCCCGACGCAGATCTGGGCCCGACGGGCCCCATCTGGGTCCTAGCGGGCCGGCCCCTCGGCGTGGCCTCGTTGTCTGCGGCGCGATGAGGAGGAGGAGCGGCTTGGATATGGGGCGTCGGCGCCGATGTCGTGCCGGCAGCAGCGCGAAGGCGGGAGCTTTACGGGCCCACAAGGGCTCGGCCAGGCCTGTGGTCCCACGGGCTTGGTGTGCTCCTGCTATTGCGTCCGGACGATGCTGATGCCCTAGTCCCGGCTCTAATTCTTTGCCGCGTTGTCCCCACTTCATGGAGCCGTGATGAGACGGCGTGGGGGCCTCATGACCACGTTGGCGCAGGGTGGTGGTTGGTTTGGTGGCTGGATCCGGAGCGCCGAGGTGCGGGTTGGGATCGAGGGAAACCCCCGGCGCGGTGGCGCCTATGGGTGCCACCTGAGCTTCCGGGAGGGCGTCGGTGGCTACCCTTCCTCTCGCCTTGTCGTGTACCGGGGGAAACCTGAGGTGCAAGCTGGACCGGGGTATTTGAATTTGTGTGTCACAAACAAAGTTTGGACAAGGAAATTTAAAACTGAAAGTTTTTGAGCATCAAAGCAACTTAGCTGGTTAATGTGTTCGGCATTGATGACGCGGTCCGAGCTTGATGCGGGACAAGGTTCCAGCCCCCAGGCTGGTCCCAAGGTGGCCGAGCAGAGAGTTCGGCACTCCGAGAAGATGAAGCCCCCAGTCCAGCCGTAGTAATGAAGCAGGTCGGCGCGCCAAGGCGACAACATGATTCGGTTGACGGAGGCGATAGCACGGCTCAGTCTGAGTCGATTGGCTGCACAGATAAAATAGTGCAAACCAAAAGTAATGACAAATGAAGATAATAATGTATATAAAAAAAATATTCTTCTACTTATTTAATTTAAGTGAAGTAAATAATGAAAGAGATATGGCCTGAGCGTCGAGGTCAATGTCGATGCAGAGCGTCGGCGTGACGCAGTGAAGGCGTGACAAAGCCCGAATTCACAGGTCGGTCCTGAGTTCCGGATGCGGCGTTCGCCGAGCTATGCACGGAAATTGACCAAACCACCACATAACCGTCGTTTAATGCGGCCACCATTTGATAGACCTATGTATAGATGATGGAACAAAGCAGAGTAATAATTCCTTGGGAAAAATAAACCCAAACAAACAAAAATTGCTAGGATTAATAGCACCTGGTTTATTTGTTGTAGCAGTTCGAAGAAAGGTTACTCCCAAAATTGGGACTCGATCCGCACACCCATTGTCAGATGGGTGATGAAGCGACGGCATGGCGATGCTGGCAACGGTTGGCATGCCGAGGCAAAGCCCCCGGTCCAGCTAACGTGACAAAGCTGGTCGACTGGTGACGCCGAAGTCATCGGAGTATGTTGATGAAGAAATAGCCAAGTCCCTAGACTAGCCGAGGTGACGGAGCAGGCTGGTGAAGAGTTTTTGCAGCTGCCATGTCAGCCGAGGTGTTGAAGTAGTTTGGTGTGACGGACATTGGCTCGAAGAGGCAACAGTGCGGCCATGCCAACCCAGGTCGTAACTTGTGACGTGGTCAATGCTGGCTTGATGAAGTGACCGTGCGGCAATGCCGGTGTACCTGCTTTGTGTAATCCGTATAGCGTCGATGTTGGTGATGATTTATCCTTCGCGATGCCGAACTATTGTTCGGCTGGCCGAGATGATGATCCGAAGAAGTTGAGCTCGGCTCAACAAAGCGACGACGTGTCTAGCGCAGGTCGGCCGCCGTGAAGTGATGTTGTCGGGCCGGTTTAACACCGGCGCGATGGTGAAGATCGTATTGTAAAAATACTTTTAATATTAATAGGATGTGTTTGAGAATAAAACACAATACCCCATACGAAAACGTCCTTCAAAAAGGATGTCCGAAATCCCGTTCGTAAAAGAGAAAACTCGGGTCGGATTCGTTCTCGCGCAGAAAACAGATCCAAAAAGTGATGCACTAATCGGAAGATTTCCGGAGTTTGGACGGTCGGATCGAGCTGAATTTTTGGCAGGTGGTAGATATGGGAATTCCGTAGCCGATCAACGGTTGGATCTTCCAAAGGACGTCCAAGCTAGATGCTGGACACCCCGCTCCAAACTCATCCGGATTCTCGTCCAGACTCAACAGGGCTCCGGTATATCGGAGATTACCGGAGATTCCTCCATCGGAACTTAACGAAATTTTTGCAGGGTTGTTGTAGACTTAATCCCGCATAATTTCACCGAAGCAATCGTCTAGGCGACACTCGAGGAGGCGGTGGCGGCGGATACGAGTTCGCTGTCCAGAAAAACAGCACGGTCGTCCGAGGGCAATGTTGATGTTGAGCCCCCGAGCTCCATGGATGACTCCTCCATGATCTTGATAGAGATCGGAGTTGATGTTGATGAAGGCCCTCATTCGAACATGACGATCGGAGGTAGGGCGCAGTCCTCGGTCAAGCCAAGGTGTCCAGTCGAGCTGGTGACGAAGAAACCAACATCGCAGTTGACCTGCAGTCGAGCAATTGATCATTTTGTCAATCACACAATGGAACTCTCAATGAAAGCACCAATGTCGGTGTCAAAACCGGCGGATCTCGGGTAGGGGTCCCAAACTATGCGTCTTAGGATCGATGGTAACATGAACACGGGATTTTACCCAGCTTCAGGCTCTCTTGATGAGATAATACCCTACATGCTGCTTGATTGACTTTAATGAATATAGGGGTTACAAGAGTTGATCTGCCCCGAGATCATATGTTGTGGTCTAAACCCTAGAGGTATGATGAGTAATGTCATAATAATCTATCGACTAGCCTGGCCTCGGTTTATATAATGTACCAGAGGCCTAGGATAATAAGAGTCCTAGCCGAATACGCCGGTGGGGAGGAGTCCTTCTCTTGATCACCAAGTCTTGTGGAATCTTTCTTGTATGCGGCAGCTGTCCGAACTGGCCCATGAGTATACGGCCATGGGGGTCCTCGGCCCAATCTAACTGATCGGATGACGACGTGGTGAGTACCCCCTAGTCCAGGACACCGTCAATCGTGAGGCTTCTTCGTTTTTGTTGATCCGCCGTTGTCGGCATTTGTTTTCTTTTGTTCTTTCTCTGTCGTTTCTTTTGGGCGTGACTGTGCTGCTTCCGCCCCAGCACCTATTCATATATGGTTCGGTTGGTTGCTTTGTATACAAAGCGGGGGGAAACCCTTTTCCGATAAGAGAATGACATCCGAATTAGTCATTTGAAATATCATTCACAACGTCATTAAGAAACATTCATGTCTCGATACAAAAAGAAAACAAGATGGTCAAGAACAATGAAGGGTCAACAATAAGTTAGTTAACCAAAAGAAGCTTGCATACACATTCTTAGTCCAACAATACCGGATAGGGATCTGAGATAACTGCACATGCACACACACAGGACCCTTCAAAAGATACATTTTACGAGGTAGTTTTCTCAAAAGAATAAAGTACTGAGCTGACCTAAGAGTTTTACTATTCCACGGGCGAATGCATTTCTGAGGAATTTTCTTTGACATTAAATGATTGTCATGCTTATTCGTAGGGCATGTTCACAAACTCGAGTGCCTTTTGCTTCACATGGTCGATTCTTTCTTCATCGCCCTGAGACTTCTCATATCGCAGGTATTTCTTGAACAAGAACTGCAAATGATGAGCATGGTATGAAAATTAAACTAATATCAATGCAAGGAACACCCTAATAAAGACTTTGCTGAAAATGAGTACACGAAAATTTGTGAATGGCAAATATCAGGTAGGTTAGAGTCCTCAGTCAAACAAATAGTTGATATTTCCAGACAATAATTCAGGATATCCCACAGGGGAAAGTGAATAGAAATCAGTAAGAGATGCATATGCAGGAAAGAGGACAGATTTAGTAAAGAGAGATAGAGTTCACGCTTGAGCTCAATCCAACAAACTGAACCATACACTGAATTACAACCTTGCCATCTTAGCTATACGATTTAAGCTCCATCGAGCGAAAAAATGAGACGAAAATGGGTGAAATACGGATCAAGTGCGCTAAGAAGCAAGATGCATTACAAAAATAGATCTGTTTGAGTTTTGTGCATGTATAGGTTTCCATACTATTTATTCAATTGTACTCCCTCTGTGAAGACATTTTTTAGACTAGTTCAGCCTAAAAAACGTCTTATATTTTGGTTCAAAGGTAGTAGTAAGAGCAGGATACACAAAGAATGAGCCAAACCTTCATCTTTTTTGGAGGAAGACTAAGGGATATCACCCTTTCAAATAATGCCCGTATAATTTCCGTGTCACCAAGTCGAATTTCCTACAAAAGATCATTGCTTCAGTTAAATTGAAAAGGTTTTCGGGAGGATAACAAATACAGGACACAGTTTGCAAATGCAATATTACTTGATCAAGGTAAAGACTCCAAATATCTGTTCTTGTTGGATGATCCCATAGGATCAGCTCAAATCTGGTTCTCCCTTCCTCAGGCACCCCACACTTGAACTCCAGGATAGCGGTCTGTGTGAGAAACCTTATATGCTTGCGCTGTGGCAGACCTAGAAGCGCGCGGTTTACGACAAAGTTGATGTATTCAACGCCCTCACTTTGCTTGAGAGAAAATTGAATGCGGCGGAACCAGATCTACAATTACGTCATGCAAGTCATACATTTGCTCCAAATACAGACAACAAATTGACAAGCTAACCTTGTGTGAAGTCCTGAATCTTCTGGTCATTCTATCAAGAAGTTCATCTGCCAGTTGATGCTGTTGAGTCCTCTCATACATTCCAAGAAGAGCCAGGTGCACCTTCTTAGGATCACAATACTGCATGGCTCTTTGGAATATCTTCTTGACGGCATCCTTGTATATACCGACGACATATCAGTATCAACTAGGACAGCAGGAAGAAGGAAACATAATGTAGTGTCATTTGCAAGTTCCAACTTACCTCTCGTGGACTCCCATATTCATTTTCAAGGTTAAAGTAAGCTACCCATACATTGAGTTTCTCATCCTCTTCTCGAATGTTTATTGTTCTCAAAGCCCTAATGAACACGAGGGACACTTGAATTAAGATGACAGTTCATGGAACATGTTTGAAATAAGCAAAACTTTAGCAAAGAAAGCATATAACTAGATGTCTTTGCATAATAGAAGATTATTATGAATTGAACATTTTCATGGATTTTGTTCTTCAAGAACAGTAACTTCCTATCACCACTGGTTACTCGAAATAGAGTCGCCAAACAATGATACTTGTACGCACTACCTTTCAGCAACTGAACGTGCTTCCTCAGCATCCACGAGGTCAACCAAAAATTCCATATACTTTATCCAGACGAAGCTGCTATTTGGAGAGCTCCTAACCAACTTCTCGAATTCATCTGCAGTCTGCGGTATACCTTTCTGCAACGCCCTTTCCTCCAAGACACTGATTTCTGTTTCCCTGGGAAATAATAAATAAAAACAGGATGTAATTAATCAAGAGTCTACGATGCTACTGTTGAGGTACAACAAGGAGGATGCGATGTGTGAATATACCTTTGTTTTCTCTTTTTCACATTTGATTCGGTTCCATTAGCGATTTCCTGAACTTCCTGAACACCCTCTTGGCCAGAACCTTCGTGTTCGTCCAAGGAGACCTGGAGTGGCGGAACAGAAGCCATGGGTCCCGCGGCTCGGTTGATGTTGTCGATATCACGAGCTGGCGACTCGGCGAGCTGCTCCTAACGCCTTAGAGTGAGAGGGGCAGGTGTCGGGGTGGAGGTGTGGACGGGGGAGCAGGAGGCAGAAGCACACTGTCAGCTCGCCGCCGCCGTCTAGGTCACGAAGAGAAATAGAGGGATCGGTAGGAATCGAGTCCGGACGACTGGGGTTTATCGGGAAGCTAAGAGCATCTCCAGCGGTTCGGCCCCCCAGCGCCTGCCTAAAAAGAGCAGCCTGGAGATGAGCCGGCGCTAGTTCGGTCCCTGGGGTTCGGTTTGATCTCAGTCACACGCCCACGGTCGCCGCGGGTTCATCAAAGATCGTCTTTTCTATTTTTTGCAAATTCGGTGACTTATGCGTGAACTCGGCCATTATTCGTCCAAATTTGTACAAAAACGTAAAACATGCGTGAACTAACTTAAAAACGAACTAAAACGCCTAGCCGGTGCTGCCACCATCGCCACCGCCGCCGTCTACATGCCGAGAAGCCTGTAGAAGCGGGTGTAGTCGCCGCCGCCGCCGTCGTCGTCGTCGCGTGCCTCGCCCGCGGCGTCCCTGCTGCACCCCTCACCCGGGTTACCGACAGCGCATGACGGCCCGGCCTCGACCTCGTCGCCACTGTCGACGACGATAACGCCGCCCTCCTCGGCGCGGCGATGCTCCTCGGCGCGGTTGCGGGCCTGGGTCTCCAGGTAAGCCCGACGCTGGCGGCGCATCTCCTTGCGGACGTAGTCCTCCCTCGCCCATCTGAGGGCGGACTCGTCGTCGAGGGCCACCATGCCGGCGTGCTCCGGCTTCACGGGGGCTGCGTCCGGCTCGGGTTTCGGCTGGACAAGGCGAAGGGAGCGCCTCGTCGGTGCCGTCACAGGCGACGGCTCGTTGATGACGAGGGCGCCACTCCGCGCGCGACGCCCGAGCGGTGTCTCCTCCGGCTCCGGCTTGACGGGGTGGATGGCCGACGAGCCGGAGCCCGATGAGGAGGACGACCCGGCTCCATTCGCTGCGGTATCCAGGAACTACCGCGGCAGCGAGAGAAGGAGGGGCGCGCCGGGTACTCCAGCCGCGGCACATTGCCGGTCTCGATGTGGTCGAGGACGGCGTCAAGTGTGCGGCCGGGGACGCCCCACCACTCGCGCCGCCCTTCGGAGTTGAGGCGGCCGCGGGGGATGATGCCGTTGACGGAGGCGATCTGCTCGTCGCAGCGGGCCTGGAAGTACAACGTCCACAGCGTTTCGCTATCGGGCGCGTACCTCGGCTCGTTCCGCTGCTCCTCCGTCAACGAGGAGCGGATGCGGGCAGTCTCCGCCCGCCGCGCGGCTCCTTCAGGGATGGGCGGCACTGGGACACCGCCGGCGCTCAGCCTCCACGCCACCGGCACGCACATGTCGGGGGGCGCCGGGTACTCGGCCTCGTACAGAAGGCGCGCCTCCGGCTCCTGGAGGTGTCGGCGGTCGAAGTCGTTTACCGTTGCGCCGTCTCCTGGGTATCTCTCGGCCATTTTGCTCATTGGCGGTGGAAGCAGGGGGGAGAGCTCGTCGGCGGGAAGAAGGCTTGCGCGGGAGGGGAGAGCGGGAGGGTGTGGCGCTCACCGGTGGGAAGGGCGCCTTTTATAGCCAAAGCGGGGGTGATGGTGGGCGGCATGCGGCCGGACGCGTGGTGCATGCGAGCGGACGCGCGTCGGCGGCGTCTTCACTGCGCCACCCGTGAGGCATCAATGGAGGCTGACCGGCGCGGCAGCCTTCACATTGATATCCGCGGGAACCGAGGCGATGTGGTCGACGAAGCGGCCGTCTCGCTGACTCGGCAGGCCCGCGGCTGCTTCATGCCAGAACGCTCACCCCGGGGCCCCCGAGCGCCACCCGGCGCGTCGGTTTCGCCCTGGGTCCGCCGACGCTGATTTCGGCCCAAGCCAACGAAAAACGGGCTCCTGGGGGCGCGGCTGGGCCGTTTTTTCGGCGTCGGCGAAAAAATATCGCCTGGGGAGGCCCTTCTGGGGGTGTGGCTGGAGATGCTCTAAGATTGTTACGCTTAGCGGTAACGTGTCGGAAATATACCTGTCCATTGGCTACCCGACCCGACCCGACCCGGCCTGAAAAAGCCTGAACCAGCCCGGCCTGGTCTTGCCAGCGGGACAGGCCTGGGCCTAGGTTTTGAGCCGGAAGGCCGGACCTGCCATGTTTGTCATTTAATTAAGAGGCCTGGCCTGAGGCCCGACGGGCGTTTACAGTGATGGGCCAGCTTGGGCTTGATTTTTAGGCCCGACGCCCGGGCCGGGCCTGGGCCTGAGTTTTTTTTTGCTTTGGGCTTGGTTAGGCCGGGCCCGAGGGATGGCGAGGTATAATCGGAAATAAAATATAATAGGGAAATGTTATTCAGTGAACATAAGACTTCTAGCAAATTCCAGCGAACGCATTGACTGTTGCTCATAAAGGCTTGAGGAGGAGATGGGTTGGACGAAAAAAATGAGCCAAGCAGGCTTCCTAGTGTTTCCGGCGCTCGATCAGGGTCTCTGCCCCTTCACTGATTCCCCTCTGCTCCCTCTCCGGCTCTCCTGATCTAAACTCGCCGCCAGCCGCCTCCTGCCTGCCCCCTTAGTCCATGCCTCTCCAACCACTCGTCGTCACCGCCTCCCACTTGTCTTTGTGCCCCGCCCTATCACGCTCTTCTCTACGTGCTGCTTCCGCGCCCGCGCGTTCCACTGCACCCAGCCGCTCCGTCCTGTCTGCGGCGATCAACGGTGTGCATGCATAACCTAGTGAGGCGTGCACCCCGCCCTGCACTGCATCAGCAGCCAGCCTGTGGCCACCAGCTATGTACCGGCCAGCCCTCCCACCGTCCCACGATTAAGCACACCACACATGTACGGGTATCTATCAACATTCCCCAATTCCCTCCCAGTAAAAAAACATTTTCCAATTTTTCCAGTTTCTGATTCAAACCCTATATATTGATTCATTCATTTTCTGTTGTTCAGTTATGATTTATACTAATGCAGAGATTGGTATCAGGTTGCGACAAGTAGCGCACTGCATGCGCACCACTTTTCTCAATCTGGAAGTTTTCTCTTTTTCCATACATTCATTTATTTAATACATTTTATCTCTTCAACCATGCGTCCAAATCTCGAGTCGTTTTCACCATTGGATTCCTCGCGTCAAGATCTTCAAAATTAGATACCATGTTGATAGGTTTTGACGAAACTTTTTTTCACGAAAAAATCCAAGAAAAAACCGAGCCGGGAGCACGTGTTTTTTCCTTTTCGAAAGAGGCACGACCGTGCCTCTCACAAAAGCACAACCGTGTCTTGCAAGTAAACAAAACCGT
This sequence comes from Triticum dicoccoides, assembly GCF_002162155.2. Taxonomy (NCBI): domain Eukaryota; kingdom Viridiplantae; phylum Streptophyta; class Magnoliopsida; order Poales; family Poaceae; genus Triticum; species Triticum dicoccoides. The sequence goes on from NC_041381.1 coordinate 470,986,706, forward strand.
GTATCTCGCAGGAGAAAAAAATAAAAAATGTTGTGCCTCTCGCGGAAGCAAAACTGTGCCTCTCATGAAAGGAAAGAAATAGAAAACATTTTCTTTCGTTTCCGAGAGGCACGACCATGCCTCTCGCGGAAGCAAAACTGTGCCTCTTGCGGAAGGAAAAAAAAACATAAAACACGTTTTTTCTGTTTTCAAGAGGCATGGCGGTGACTCTCGCAACAATAAATCTGTGCCTCTAGCGAAAGCAAAACCGTGCCTCTGGCGAAAGTAAAAAAGAGAAATCGCATTTTTTTCGTTTCCAAGAGGCATAGTCATGCCTCTCGCGAAAGCAAAAACTGTGCCTCCCGTGAAATAAAAAAACACGTTTTCCACGAGAATTATTTTTTTGATTTCTTTTGTCCAAAAGATAAGAAGACCGGTGAAAAACCAGCAAGTCGAAAAAAACTCGGAAAAAGAAGAAAATGCGTGCAAAAAAATAAAAAATTTAAAGTGTGGAGGGAACGCCCAGAGCGCGACACGTGGCGGCGGCTGAGAGTGGGCCAAGTGGCGCTCGCAGCCCAACCCCGAGCAATCGTTGGGAGCGCTCCCAAGGAGCGCTTGTCAATTTGTTAGTATCCCGAGACGGGGCTTTGCTTCACAAGGCGGACCTATAGGGTGGGTTGCGGCCCATAGAGGCTTGAGGAGGAGATGGGTTGGACGAAAAAATGGGCAGAGTAGGCTGCCTAGTGTACCCGGCGCCCAGTCACGGTCTCTGCCCCTTCGTAGATTCCCTATGCTCCCTCTCCGGCTCTCCCGATCTGAAGTTGCCGCCAGCCACCTCCTGCCTGCCCCCTTGGTCCGTGCCGCCATCCACTCGCTGTTGCCGCCTCCCACTTGTCTCCGTGCCCTGCCCCGCCACGCTCTTCCCCATGCGCTGCCTCCGCGCCCGCGCGCTCCACCGCTCCCAGCCGCCCGGTCCTGTCCGCGGCGGTTGGCGATGTGCAGGCGTGACCGAGTGAGGCATTCACCCCGACCTGCACTACATCAACAACCAGCCTGCGGGCACTAGCTACCGGCCAACCCTCCCACCGTCCCACGACTAAGCACACCACATAGGTACGGGTATCTATCAACATTCCCCAATTTTCCTCCCCACAAAAAAAAACTTTCCCCAAATTTCCCATTTTCTCATTCAAACCCTATATATTGATTCATTCATTTTCTGCTATTCAGTTATGACTCATACTAATGCATGTATCAGGTTGCGACAAGTGGCGCACTGTATGCGCGCCATTGGATTTTTCGTGTCGAGATCTTCAAAACTAGATTTCATGTTGATAGGCTGTGATGAACTTTTTTTTCACGAAAGAAACCGGACGAAAAAACCTAGTCGGGAGCATGTTTTTTCCCTTTCTGAAAGAGGCACGGTCGTGCCTCTCGTGAAAGCACAACCGTGCCTCTCAAGTAAGCAAAACCGTGCCTCTCATGGAAGCAAAACCGTGCCTCTGGTCGAAGGAGAAAAATAGAAAACACATTTTTTTCGTTTCCAAGAGGCACTGCGGAAGAAACGCGTTTTTTTTGGTTTTCGAGAGGCACAACCGTGCCTCTCGCAGAAAGAAAACTGTGCCTCTTGCGGAAAGAAAACCGTGCCTCTCGTAGAAGGAAAAAATAGAAAACATGTTTATTCCCATTTCCGAGAGGCATGGTCATGCCTCAAAACCATGCCTCTCGCGAAAAGAAACCGCATTTTTTCACGCAAGAAAATGTTATTTTTTTGCAAAAGATAAGGAAGACCGGTGAAATGCCAGGAAAAAACCATTTAAAAAGCCGAAAATGCATGCGAAAAAATAGAAAACAAAATCCAGAGGGAACGCCCAGAGTGCGACAAGTGACGACGGCTGAAAGTGGACCAAGTGGCACTCTCAGCCCAACCCCGAGCGATCGTTGGGAGCACTCCCATGGAGCACTCGTCAAATATTTAATCTCCTAAGACGAGGCTTTGCTTCACAGGGCGGACCTACAGGGTGGGTTGCGGCCCATAGAGGCTTGAGGAGGAGATGGGTGATGGTAGCTTGAACTACATTGGTATTTTCCCAAAGAGAAAGGGATGATGCAGCACAGCAGCGGTAGGTATTTCCCTCAGTGATGAAACCAAGGTTATCGAACCAGTAGGAGAACCAAGCAACACCACGTAAACAACACCTGCACACAAATAACAAATACTCGCAACTCGACATAAGAGAGGGGTTGTCAATTCCTCACGGGTAAAAGGATAGATAATTTTGTAGTAGTTTGGATAAATAGATCTCGTGGGAACGCGAGATAAAATAAATAACAAAAAATTGCAGCAAGGTATTTTTGGGTTTTTGAAAATATAGATCTGAAAATAAAAGTAAAGAAAAATAGATCGCAAAGGCAAATATGTTGAGAAGAGACCCGGGGGTCGTAGGTTTCACTAGTGGCTTCTCTCGAGAAAAATAACAAACGGTGGGTGAACAAATTACTGTTGAGCAATTGATAAAACTTCAAATAATCATGACGATATGCGGGCAATGATCATTATATAGGCATCATGTACAAGATTAGTAGACCGACTCATGTCTGCATCTACTACTATTACTCCACACATCGATCGCTATCCAGCATGCATCTAGTGTATTAAGTTCATGGAGAAACGGAGTAATGAAATAAGAACGATGACATGATATAGACAAGATCTATCTATGTAGAGATAGACCCCATCGTTTTATCCTTAGTAGCAATGATACATACATGTCGGTTCCCTTTCTATCACTGGGATCAAGCACCGTAAGATCGAACCCACTACAAAGCACCTCTTCCCATTGCAAGATAAATAGATCAAGTTGGCCAAACAAAACCCAAATATCGGAGAAGAAATACGAGGTTATAAGCAATGACGCATATAAGAGATCAAAGAAGCTCAAATAACTTTCATGAATATAAAAATATAGATCTGATCATAAACTCAAAGTTCATCGGATCCCAACAAACACACTGCAAAAAGAGTTACATCATATGGATCTCCAAGAGACCATTGTATTGGGAATCAAATGAGAGAGAGGAAGCCATCTAGCTACTAACTACGGATCCTAAGGTCTACAAGGAACTACTCACGCATCATCGGAGAGGCGCCAATGGACATGATGAACCCCTCTGTGATGGTGTCTAGATTGGATCTGGTGGTTCTGGACTCTGCGGTGGCTGGAACAAAATTTTGTCGACTCCCCTAGGGTTTCCAGAATATTGGGGTATTTATAGAGCAAAGAAGCGGTCTGGGGGGCACCCGAGGTTGGCACAACCCACCAGGCGCTGCCTTGGCCCATTTGGTGTCTTCTGGTCCATAAAAATTCTCCATGAAGTTTTGTTGCATTTGGACTCCGTCTATTATTGATTTCCTGCGATGTAAAAAACATGCAAAAACAACAACTGGCACTATGTCAATAGGTTAGTACCAAAAAATGATATAAATGGACTATAAAATGATTATAAAACATCCAAGATTGATAATATAACATCATGAAACAATAAAAAAATTATAAATACGTTGGAGACGTATCAATGGGTTGGACGAAAAATATGAGCCCAGCAGGCTGCCTAGTGTTCCCGGCGCTAGGTCACTGTCTCTGCCCCTTCGTTGATTCCCCCCTATGCTCCCTTTCCGGCTCTCCCGATCTGAACTTGCCGTCAGCCGCCTCCTGCATGCCCCCTTGGTCCGCGCCGCCCTCCACTCACCGCCGCCGCCTCCCACTTGTCTCCGTGCCCCGCCTAGCTGCGCTCTTCCCCACGCGCTGCTTCCGCGCCCGCGTGCTCCACTGCTCCCAGCCGTCCGGTCCTGTCCGCGGTGGTCGGTGGTGTGCATGTGTGACCGAGTGAAGCATGCACCCCGACCTGCACTACATCAACAACCAGCCTGCGGGCACCAGCTACAGACCAGCCCTCCCACAGTCCCACGACTAAGCACACCACACAGGTACGGGTATCTATCAATGTTCCCCAATTTTCCTCCCCACAAAAAAACATTCCCCAAATTTCCCAGTTTCTCATCCAAACCCTTTATATTGATCCATTCATTTTCTGCTATTCATTTACGATTCATAGTAATGCAGAGACTGGTATCAGGTTGCGACAAGCGGCGCACTGTATGTGCGCCACTTGTCGCAATCTGGAAGTTTTCTCTTTTTTGTACAACCATTTATTCAAAACGGTTTATCTCTTAAATCGTGCGTCCAAATCTCGAGCTGATTTCACCATTGGATTCTTCGTGTCGAGATCTTCAAAACTATATTTCATGTTGATAGGTTGTGACGAACTTTTTATTCACGAAAGAAATCATACGAAAAAACCTAGCCGGGACCATGCTTTTCCTTTTCGAAGAGGCACGACCGTTCCTCTCGCGAAAGCTCAACCGTGGCTCTCAAGTAAGCAAAACCGTGCCTCTCACGGAAGGAAAAAAGCAAAAAAACACATTTTTCCCATTCCCGAGAAGCGCGGCCATGCCTCTCATGGAAGCAAAACCATGCCTCTTGTTGAAGGAGAAAAAACAGAAAACACATTTTTTTTGGTTTTCGAGAGGCATGGTCGTGCCTCTTGCGGAAGCAAAACCATGCGTCTCACGGAAGAAAAAAAAAGAAAACATATTTTTTCCGTCTTCGAGAGGCACGGTTGTGCCTCTCACGGAAGCAAAACCGTGCCTCTCGTGGAAAGAAAACCGTCCCTCTGACGGAAGGAAAAAACATAGAAAACGCATTTATTCCCATTTCCGAGAGGCATGGTGATGCCTCTCGTGAAAGCAAAACCGCGCCTCTCGTGAAAAAAACGCATTTTTCCATGCAAGAAAATGTTATTTGATTTTTTGTCCAAAAGATAACGAAGACCTGTGAAATACCAGAAAGCCGGAAAAAACCGTTTAAAAGGCCAAAAACACGTGCAAAAAATAGAAAACAAAATCCGTAGGGAACGCCCACAGCACGACAAGTGACGGTGGCTAAGAGTGGGCCAAGTGGCACTCTCAGCCCAACCCCGAGCGATCGTTGGGAGCACTCCCATGGAGCGTTCGTCAACTATTTAGTCTCCGGAGATGGGGCTTTGCTTCACAGGGCGGACCTACAGGGTGGGTTGCGGCCCATAGAGGCTTGAGGAGGAGATGGGTTGGACGAAAAAATGAGCCCAACAGGCTGCCTAGTGTTCCCGGCGCCCATTCACAACCTCTGCCCCTTCGCTGATCCCGCTCTGCTCCCTCTCCGGCTGCCCCAATCTGAACTCGCCACCAGCCGCCTCCCGCCTACCCTTTGGTCTGTGCCTCGCCAGCCACTTGTTGTCGTTGCCTCCCACTTGTCTTTGTGCCCCGCCCCGCCGCGCTCTTCCCCACACGCTGCTTCCGTGCCCCACCCGCGTGCTCCACTGCACCCATCCGCCCAGTCATGTCCGCGGCGTTCGGAAGTGTGCAGGCATGACTGAGTGAGGCATGCATCCCTCCCGTACTACATCAGCAGCCAGCCTGCGGCCACCAGCTACCGGCCAGCCCTCCCACCGTCCCACGACTAAGCACACCACACAGGTACGGATATCTATCAACATTCCCCCAATTTTTCCTCCCCGCAAAAAACATTCCTCAATTTTCCCAGTTTCTAATTCAAACCCTATATGTTGATCCATTCATTTTCTACTGTTCAGTTACTATGTTTAGAATAATAGGAGGGCCAACGTCCCCCAGTTCTATTATTTAATAATGAAACCAGAGTTTCAGGTGTCAAACATCATGCAAATCAAGTTCATGAAAGAAAGGAAAATGACCAAAGAACCTAGCTATTACAGAGCAACCGACTCAGTCTGCTCAAGCTGGGATCTCCGGGACGGCGAGATTGTCTTGCTTGGTCTCCTCTGTCTGCTGTGAGATCTTCATCTTCCATATTCCAACGGGAGCAACACCAGGGCGTCTGATATTTTTTGTCAGATGGGCAGGGGAGCGCGGAAGGTCCAGCGCGTCACAGGACTCAGCAGCGTGTGCTTGCAAATGAAACTGCCCAGACCCCTGGGTGGAGACGACGGCGTGGTTCCATTTGATGGAGTTGACATCCTTCCCAAGGTTAGCTTGCTAAGAAGTACTTGGCTAAAAACACCCTCAGTGTTTTTGTCAAGTTCGACTTCCCCGCTGTGAGCTGGAAGCAGTGTTTAGAATCAAGGAAACTCTTGTCATGAATTCCTCCATCTTTAGTCGAGATGTGTCCTTGAGAAGAATCAGCCATCTCCTCAAGAGCCCCAATATCACGTTCCAGATCTGTTTCAAATCAATCCACATTACATTCTTAAAGATACAGGAATTTCTATGTTTCCAGATAGCTTATAATGCACATGCACAAACAGAATTTAGAGCAGTGTGCTTCTTATTGGCTATCCAAAATTTTGCAATGGAAAGGTAATCAGATCCCAGGGTACAAGAGAAGAAATCTGAGATAGAATTCCATATTTGCTTTGCCACAACACAGTCAAAAAATAAGTGTTGTATAGACTCTCTCTTAGAACAATAAACACATTCATGAGATTTTTTCAATGCCTCTTTTGGGGAGGTTATCTCTGGTCACCAACTTTTTGTGAGAGAGAAGCCACAGAAAAACTTGGACTCTAGGGGGGATTTTGATAGACCAAACTGATGGAATGTAAATTGGTTGTACACCTCTAAAGTTAAATATACTATACAAAGACCCAGTTGCGTACTCCCCTTTGGATTCATGTTGCCAAATCAGGGAGTCATCACTACTTGTGTAATGTGTGCTAGTAATAATTTGCTCAAGGCAGTACCAGCTCTCCATCATGGTAGGGGTAAACATCCTTCTAAAGGCCAATTTAAATAGTGCTTTGGTCCCAGATCTTATCAAGGGTTTCACCATGCTGATGGCAGATGACATAAAGAGGCCAAAACTGGACAGATAAAGGTGAGGTACCTGTCGGTGTCAAAACCGGCGGATCTTGGGTAGGGGGTCCCGAATTGTGCGTCTAAGGCTAATGGTAACAGGAGGCGGGGGACACGATGTTTACCCAGGTTCGGGCCCTCTCGATGGAGGTAACGCCCTACTTCCTGCTTGATTGATCTTGATGATATGAGTATTACAAGAGTTGATCTACCATGAGATCGTAGAGGCTAAACCTAGAAGCTAGCCTATGATTATCATTGTTGTTGTCCTACGTACTAAACCCTCCGGTTTATATAGACACCGGAGGAGGCTAGGGTTACACAGAGTCGGTTACAGAGAAGGAGATATACATATCCGAATTGCCAAGCTTGCCTTCCATGCAAAGGAGAGTCCCATCCGGACACGGGACGAAGTCTTCAATCTTGTATCTTCATAGTCCAACAGTCCGGCCAAAGTATATAGTCCGGCTGTCCGAGGACCCCTTAATCCCGGACTCCCTCAGTAGCACCTGAACCAGGCTTCAATGATGTTGAGTCCGGCGCGCAGATTGTCTTCGGCATTGCAAGGCGGCTTCCTTTTCCGAATACTCCATAGAAGATTTTGAACATGAGAGTCGTGTCCGGCTTTGCAAAACAAATTCCACATACCACTGTAGAGATAACAATATTCCACAAATCTAATCTACTGACAACTTTTCACAGCGCGACATCACTCCATGTTCCAGTCATTTATTCGAACTATTTTTCACAACCAGCTACTGCACATATTGCGAGGCGGTTTCCTTGACATGTCTTGTCGAAGCAGAGATCGTGATGTAGAGCGGAACCCTATGGGGCCGATCTTTCATGTTTGGAGTGGATCCTACGGAGAAACACGAAGAATGCGCAGAAGAACACAAGGGAAAACACGGGGAGGAATGAGAGAAATCACTCAACCGACAAGTAATTGATCACACAAGGGCTAGATCACCGAACACATAAGGTAGCACAAGATTCAAAATCAACAAAGGGAAGATACAAGAGTAACCGTTCTTCTCCGTGAGGAGGTCTTGATTGTCTTCTCCGGATGGAGGCCTTGAATCCGAATGGATCTTCTTCGAAGAGGCACGGTCCCTCACCTGGAGTAGATCCGGTACGGATGAGCTATGCTCTATCTCAAGATGAGCTATCACAACGCTAACCCTAGCTAGGAGGTGGGAGAGGTCTATTTATCGTCTAAGTGAATGAAAGGGTAAGTGGCTTTGGCCCAACACACGGGCGGACGCACAGGCGTCGGACGTCCGACAGGTGCCGGTCGTCCGAAGGCTCGCGGGGGTCCGGACGTCCGTAGGTCTTCAGATGTCCATAGATATCGTTCTGTTGCCTGATGCACGGACGTCCGGTCTTTGTTAGATATCCGTAGTTTTGGTTCTTATGGGGAAGTCTCGGATGTCCGGAGGTGGCCGGTCGTCCGGAGCCTGGGAGTCGTCAGACGTCCGGTCCTGGTCGGACGTCCGGCCGCTGTAGCATGCGTTGGCCTGGTTTCCTTGGGCTGGCGTGACCTTCAGGGGTCGGGCGTCCGGGCTGGACCGGTCGTCCGGTGGCTGTAGCTTCGGGCAGCTCTTCTTCTTGGTCCTTGCGCTTGGTGTCCTTGCTAGCTCGTCCGTTGGGTGTGGTGGCTCCGTGGCTTTCCTCCAAGTACCTGATTATGCATAGGACACACGTTGGAGGTAGTAGCCATGTCTCGCATGTAGAAAGTGAAGGTTTGGAGAGGAGCAAGTTCACCTTGTGTCCAACGGCGTTTGTTCGAGGTCTCGTCATATGTCCACTTGGGATTTGGAGAGTAGTCGGAGTGGACATGGGGATGAACTTGGGATGCTCCGCATCATCTCCCCCCCCCCCTTGGGATAGATCCGACCTCGGATCGTGATCCTCATCACCATGGAAACGGTTGTCGTGGACGGACTTGTAGTTGGACATCGATGAAGGCATTGCGCAATCCAAGTAGTCCAAGGTGTCACCGGAGTGATAGACATGCAAAAAGAGCAAACACAAGCAACACTCAGAAATACAATGGTTAGCGCACACAAAGTGTCCATCATGCAAGAATGAGTCCGTGCGGTAAGACTGGTCATGACAAAGCGCATGAAGCTTATCAAGATGATCTAGAATGATATGTAAAGCATTCATGTGAGAAAATTCATTTGTCGTATGCACAAAGGTGTGGTGAATGTGATCAATGCGACCATTGTGCAAAATGATGTCATAATGGGATGGTTTATCAAGAGCATGAACATGGTAATTGGTGTTCAATGTGATTATGTTGTCATGCAACTGTTGATGGGCAATATGATCATGATGTATGAATATGCCATCAAGGAAGATCACAACAAATTTGCTAAGGAAGTGCACAAGCTCAAATATCATGGATGACATGGGAATACAAGATGTAACAAGGCAATCATAATGTGAGTCAATCCATGCATAGGGTGCAAACTTGTGGTGAGTATGATAAGTCCATCGAGCATGACACGAGGAAGCACAATCAACAAATATGCAGGTTGTGGTACAAAAAGTCAAAGGAGTGTTGATGTACCAAAGCTCGATGTCGTCGCATGAGTGGAATTCCGAAGATGCATCCAATAAGTGCGAGCGCTCCTCAATGTTAAGGTCCATAGAGCCAATCTCCAATGTCGCTCCTCCGTTCATGAGATGTATCATGTAGACAACAAGAAGGAAACAACAATGAAAGAGTGACCCATCCAATATGCATATTTGAGGATGGCTCAAAAGGAAGGAGTTCACCTTTATGAGAATGTCGAAAATGTTGTTGTCGCACATCATGTAGACCTTTGCATGACCAATATGGCTCATGATGGTACCGCCTTGTGAATCCTTCAAAATGAAAGAACATGACAAACACTCGGAAAAACAAATGAGGTTAGCGGAAATGCAAAACCTATCATTCATGTGGTAAGATACCCAACAAGTGTATGCATCATGCTCATCATAATAAAGTACAAGGAAGCATTTCATAGTATGGAGGCATATGATGTGAGAACAACCAAATACAATAGGCTCAATCAAACAAGCATGCATCACAAGTAAGGTGTCAAAGTCTTCAAGATCAATAAGCATAGTATGGTTGCACTCAATACAAGTGGATATGAGAGAGGCAACTAATGGAGACAAGAGACAATGATCATGACAAATCAAGTGAGAGGCATGAACATATATGTCATCAACCCAAGAAAGCGAGTAAGAGTGAACATGGGTGATGCAACATAGCAAGCAATCATAGCGATCAAGGCAAGCATGCTAGTAGTGCGAAGATGCAACATACTAGAAGGAATCATGGCAAGCATGCCATGTGTGCAAATAGCGGGCATGAATAATGCACATGACATATCACAAGCATGAAAGCAAGATATGTGAAAAATATCATCAATGTATTGGCGAGAGACCATATGAAAATAGCAATAGGACATCATGACTCTCCCAACACAACAAGCATCAATAGCATGGGGCACATGATAAACATGGCAAAAGCAACAAGGATCTCCACCAAGCATGCAAATACACATAGGAGTAACATAATGGTGAAGCATTGGTAGATGCAAGCAAGGGTCACAATTGCATGGCAAAAGCATAGGAGCAAGCATAACATGCAAAGTGAACACAATAGTATGGGCATAAGGTGATAAGTGGTAAATAGCCCATAGCCGTGTGAGAGCCAAGTAAAAGAGATGCGCGTGGTCCTTGCGCAAAGGGAACGATGGTAAGGATAGTCCACGGGACCCCAAGTCATCATTGCTCTCAAGAGCTCGTTTCGTCAACTCTTGGGATTGAGAGGTTGACGAGTATATGTGAGTACCTACACAAAACAAAGGCAAAGAAAAAATTGTGTGTGCATGGTATATGTACACATCATCCATCATGATGTGCACATGCATGTGTCGGTTAGCACAAAATATCCAATGCTCAAATAAATGAGATGCGTGGTATAGAAACATGTCATCCATCATGAGAGGTTTGTTATTATGTATGCCATAATGGAGACTCAAAGGATGTAATGCATCATGGGAAATATCTAGAGCATTGTTATTCATGGAATGCATATGGTGTACACTATCATGGGAAACATGCAAAGTATGGAATGCATCAAAATCTTCTAATATGTATAAGGAAACTATGGGGGTCTCCTCATGAGCATGAGTAGCAATATCACATGGAGAATATTGACAACATCCAAAACAAAGCATATTTGGTTCAATGTGATCATGGCATGGCATAGATGAATTGCACAAATCATGTAAAGGAAGCATGGCAATATCATCACATGAAAAACAAAAGCCAATGACCATCATCTCGTCATCTATGCCATAAGTGCAAATTGGATTTATTTTAATGGGGCATGCATAGTTACTATGTTGAGATTGAAATGATGCAATATGGGAGATCTCACCCATAGCATATGACAAGTTCAATGGGTTGTCGAACATGATGTGACCAAAAGAATTTTCACAAGATATCCTATGGAGCATAGCATCACAACTAGGCAACTCAACATGCTCAACATCATATTCATCATAAATAGGTAAGTCATAACATGAAGAAGTCGCACTAGCATGAAGCATGGGAATAGGTGGATCAACATCATGCAAGTAATCATTGGTAAGAGAGTCCACTAGTGGGACAAGAGAAGCACCATCACCTATGTTACCTTTGGAGTGTCGCTCATGTGTTGTAGGTGAGGTGTCCAAGATCCACTCGTTGTCATCTTCATCTTGATGGAACCATGTGGGGGGTGCATCATCGTCCACCATGGCCATCGTCGTCTCCATTGAAGGGATGTACTCGTCGAGGATAGGCGTGTCATCATGTAGGAGACCTAGAACCAAAGAAGAAAACACACTAGGAGGAGAAGTTAAGTCGTTAGAAATCATAGTGGCCTCACTCACTCCCTCAAGGATGCTCTCACTCATATGGTTGGTGGAGTCACTCAAATGGCTCTCAACCTCACATAGGATGTGTGGCATGCTCTCATGTGTGGGGCTAGTGCTGGTCACACTCATCCTCTCATAGGAAATGCTCTCAATGTCACGTATGGTGGAGTCACTCATGTCAGTCATGTGATAGTGGCTCTCCTCACATGGCACCTGGGGCATCTCTTCATATGTGGGTGTCGGAGGGATTTAGGTGCAAATGTCTCCATGCGCAACTGAAAGGATCAAGAAGAGGTGTCTAGAGGGGGGGTGATTAGACACTAGGTGCTAAAAGTAGCAGTTTTTAGATTCTTTAAGTTTAAGTGGAGTTTTAGCACAAGTTTAATAATCACAATACATATCAAGCAAGCATGCAAAGAGTATATGGGCAGCGAAAAGTAAAGCATGCAACTTGCAAGAATGTAAAGGGAAGGGATTGGAGGATTCAAACGCAATTGCAGACACATATGTTTTTGTCGTGGTTCCGATAGGTGGTGCTATCGTACATCCACGTTGATGGAGACTTCAACCCACGAAGGGTAGCGGCTGCGCGAGTCCACGGAGGCCTCCACCCACGAAGGGTCCACGAAGAAGCAACCTTGTCTATCTCACCATGGCCGTCGCCCACGAAGGACTTGCCTCACTAGCGGTAGATCTTCACGAAGTAGGCGATCTCCTTGCCCTTACAAACTCCTTGGTTTAACTCCCCAATCTTGTTGGAGGCTCCCAAGTGACAGCTAGCCAATCTAGGAGACACCACTCTCCAAGAAGTAACAAATGGTGCATTGATGATGAACTCCTTGCTCTTGTGCTTCAAATGATAGTCTCCCCAACACTCAACTCTCTCTCACAGGATTTGGATTTGGTGGAAAGAAGATTTGAGTGTAAAGCAACTTGGGGAAGGCTAGAGATCAAGATTCATATGGTAGGAATGGAATATCTTGGTCTCAACACATGAGTAGGTGGTTCTCTCTCAGAAATGGTAAGTTGGAAGTGTAGGATTGTTTTGATGGCTCTCTCCACGAATGAAGAGGAGGTGGAGGGGTATATATACTCTCCACACAAAATCTAACCGTTACACACAATTTACCAATCTCGGTGGGACTAAATCAACAAACTCGGTCAGACCGGTTTAGCAAACCTAGTGACCGTTAGGATTTTCGGTGGGACCGACATGCAACTCGGTAAGACCGATATGGTTAGGGTTAGGGCATAACGTAATCTTGGTGAGACCGATTACACAAACTCGGTGGGACCGGTTTTGGTAATAAGCTAACCAGAGAGTTGGTCAGGCAAACTCGATGAGACCGATTACACAAACTCGGTGGGACCGATTTTGGTAATAAGCTAACCAGAGAGTTTGCATTGTAATCTCGGTAGTACCGATTGCTCAAACTTGGTGAGACCGATTTTGGTAATGGACATACACAGAGAGATTACAATGCCATCTCGGTGAGACCGGGATCCATATCGGTGAGACCGATTTGCCTAGGGTTTGCGGCAGTGGCTATGACATCTGAACTCGGTGGCGCCGGATAGAAAAAATCGGTGGGGCCGAGTTTGACTTTTGGTTTAGGTCATATGTGGATGTGGGAAAGTAGTTGAGGGTTTTGGAGCATATCACTAAGCACCCATGAAGCAAGAAACTCATTAAGCAACACCTCATCCCCTCTTGATAGTATTGGCTTTTCCTATAGACTCAATGTGATCTTGGATCACTAAAATAGAAAATGTAGAGTCTTGATCTTGAAGCTTGAGACAATCCTTTGTCCTTAGCATCTTGAAGGGGTTCCACATCCTTTAGTCCATGCCACTCCATTGTTGAACTTGTCTGAAACATACTAGGTAGAAGTGTTAGTCCAACAAGAGATATGTTGACATTAATTACCAAAATCACCCAGGGAGCACTTGTGCTTTCAATCTCCCCCTTTTTGGTAATTGATGACAACATACATCAAAGCTTTAGATAAAGGTATAGAGAATAGCAAGTAAATCTTTGGAAAGACATTTAACAAGCATAGGCTCCCCCTACATGTATGCAATCATGTGAATATAGAAAATTGAAGCATGTGAGAGCATAACCATGACAGAGTAGGCAATGAGTTACATGTATCTTGTCCATATGCATCAGAGCAAAGAATATTAAAGAAAATACCTTCATGCTCATGAGTCCTTCTTGCAAACAATATGTACATCAGCAAGAATTCCTCATACACATGATTGTGATGCATATACTTACCTTGTAGTCTTGAGTTGGCTTAGGATGGAATGAACCTGCACAAACAAGGTTAGATAACACAAGTACATCCACTAACCAGGGCAAACAGAAGAAACCACAAGAATACCAAGACTGGGATGACATGAAGAGAGTGAGTACTAAGTACCACATTGGATTAGACATGTCCCCAAGAGTAAAGATATGCAATGAATTTAAATGATTTCTTTCCCTTAGATGTCTTGCTCCCCCTGAATCTAGCATGGGATACTGGGAGAAGATAGGGAATGGAAAATCAAAGCACCAAGAAACAAATGAATAGAGCAGATGCAGATAAGCACATATGAACATGTCTTTCCCCTCAAGAAGACATGTGGCATCTCTCCTCTTGAACACCAAGCATCTAGGATCCTTGAAGATTACTCTCCCCTTGAGTATTCTCTCCCCCTAGAGATATGATAAAGTATTGATGTGATCTCTCTCTATAGATAAAGCTTTTGATGTGATCTCTCTCTCCCCCTTTGACATCAATTTCCAAGAAGGATCTTCTGGATTTGTTGTCACATGGGTTTGGTCCTTGAGTCACAAGTCAAAGCAGCAAGAAAAATGTGATGCTGGTAGAGGACAAGATTCATTGAGTGGAGTTGGATCAAAAGTAATGCAGGAATAAATGGCAAAATGTTTTTCCTATAGTGAAATCGGTGGCACCGAGTGGTGTGCTTCGGTTGCACCGAAAGGATTCGGTTGGACCGAAAGCTTCAAATCGGTGAGACCAAGTTCATCACAGAGAAAACACTTGTCATCTCAGCTCACTAGACAAGTAAGATCTCACAAGGATTTGCAAGGAATTAACTGAAAGATTTGCAATGAATTGGATGCAGGGAATGCAAAATAAATAGAAAAGAAAAGAAATCTAGATGAATTTTTTTGAAAGGGGAAACAAATATGCAAGAGACAAATGCAAGAGCACAAAAAAGAGCACAAGAAAACTTCATCTAGAGATGGTTGGCGACAAAGTCACCTATATTAGAGTATATAGACTTAGGAGTCAAGTGAGATCACTTGATCATAGGTCATACTCATCGTTTAAGCTCAAAATGGGGTTACCATTTTTCGTTTAAGCTTCTTGATGTATTCACATCTTGTCGAGTTGCTTTGACTCATGTCTTGGAGTAAAGCTTCTCTAAGATGGAATAATATACCTTGGGTGGTGGTGTTGATCATGATCATGTAGTTGAACTTGTGGGTTGATCAAGGTTGATGTAGCTCATCAAGAGTTGGGAGCACCACTTGGAATTTGGGTTCATCTACCTACATGGGTTAGTTCTTGCAAGGAAGAGCACTTGTGTATCCAAAATGACAATCATGAAGCTTAACATAGAGTTTTTCAAAGGATATGTTTGAATGGTTCTGTGCTTCCTTGTCTTCAACCACCATTGTGTAGAGACTTGGTGATGTAGAGATTGCTCAAGATGTGAGTGAGTTGCAATATCTTAGACTTAGATTCATCCAAGCACCTACAAGGGTTAGATAACATGCAAGGTGCAAATATATCCAAGATGTAAAATCGTCATCATAAGAGAAATATCACGGATAAGTTATAAGCTCATGTCTTGCATGTATCCAATGGAGTTCCTACTCCAAGTTTGAAGCATCAATGATGTTCAATTCACCTCTTAACCTGCAATACACTTTCTTGTCAAGGGGTTTAGTGAATATATCCGCTAATTGCTTTTCAGTGCGAACATGCTTAAGATTAATGTCCCCTTTGGCAACATGATCTCGAATGAAATGATGACGAACTTTAATATGCTTAGTTCGAGAGTTTTGCACGGGATTGTGAGCAATATTGATAGCACTTCCATTGTCACAAAGTAATGGAACATGTTTCACATATATCCCATAATCTTTAAGAGTTTGGGTCATCCAAAGTAATTGAGCACAACATGAACCAGCGGCAATGTATTCTGCTTCAGCGGTGGATAAGGATACCGAGTTTTGTTTCTTGGAAGACCAAGACACAAGAGATCTACCAAGGAATTGACAAGTACCCAAAGTGGACTTTCTATCAACCTTGTCTCCGGCATAGTCCGAGTCGGAGTAGCCAACAAGATTGAAAGAGGCCCTCTTAGGATACCAAATGCCAAAATTTGACGTATGAATTAAGTATCTCACTATCCTTTTCACGGCCTTAAGGTGACATTCTTTAGGTGCAGCTTGATATCGTGCAAACATGCACACACTTAGCATGATATCAGGACGTGAAGCACATATATATAACAATGAACCAATCATAGAGCGATAAACCTTTTGATCGACAGTTCCCCATCTTTGGTCAAATCAAGATGTCCACTAGTAGGCATGGGTGTAGAAATACCTTTGCATTCTTGCATATTGAACTTCTTGAATAAGTCCTTAGTGTACTTCGTTTGAGAGACAAAAGTACCTTCCTTAGTTTGCTTGATTTGCAACCCAAGGAAGAATTTGAGTTCACTCATCATTGACATCTCAAACTTCTCCGACATTATCTTTCCAAACTTCTCACTAAAATGAGGGTTAGTTGATCCAAATATAATATCATCGACATAAATTTAGCATACAAATAGTTCTCCATTGACCCTTTTAGTAAAAAGCGTAGAATCTATTTTACCAATTTCAAAGACTTTTTCAATAAGGAACTTGGTCAAGCCTTTATACCATGCTCTAGGAGCTTGTTTAAGACCATAAAGGGCTTTGTGAAGTTTGTAAACATGATCAGGTTTCTTAGGATTAATGAAGCCGTGAGGTTGTTTAACATAAACTTCCTCCTCTATCTCATCGTTTAGAAAAGCACTTTTAATGTCCATTTGGTACAAGGTGATATCATGGTGATTAGCATAGGCAAGTAAGATGCGAATGGACTCAAGTCTAGCAACGGGAGCATAAGTCTCACCATAGTCCATACCTTCGAATTGCGTGTAGCCTTGGGCGACGAGACGTGCTTTTTTGTGAACTACTTGTCCATCTTCATCTTGCTTGTTGTGAAACACCCATTTGGTACCGATGATGTTGTGGTTGTTGTCGGGCTTCTCAACCAATGTCCAAACTTGATTTCTCTCAAAGTTGTGTAGCTCTTCATGCATGGCATTTATCCAATCCGGATCTTCCAATGCTTCGTCAACCTTCATAGGTTCAATGCTAGAGATGAATGAACAGTGTTCACAAAAGTTAGCTAAATGAGTTTTAGAGCGAGTGATTCTCCCGGTTTGAATATCATTGTAGATTTGCTCGACGGGATGGTCTTTAGCAATTCTTTCTCGAACTCGTGAAAGCTTTTGCTTGGGTCTTGGTTGAACATCTTCTTCATCTTGTTCTTCTTATTAGCCTTCTTCATTGTTGGCGTTGTCGTTCTCTTGTCATGGTGGAGAAGGAGGTTGTTGACGTTCATCTTGATGCACTTCCTCGTTTTCTTCATCTTGGTGTGTCCCACTTGTGGATGCTTCCATATCAACTCTTGGTTCACCTTGTCGTGAGGTAGAAGCTTCCACTTGGATGGACGAGGTACTCTCCTTCACCTCCGTTGGACGAATCTTGCCAATAGACAAGTCTTGGATTGCTTCCGAGGGATCTTTGTCTCCTACATCAATTGGCAATTGCTCTACGAGCCGTTAGATTCATCAAACTGCACATCTACCGTCTCTTTAACCTTTCGGGTGAAATTGTTGTAGACACGGTATGTGTGAGAGTTTGAGCCATAACCAAGTAGGAAACCTTCATGAGACTTAGGAGCAAATTTAGAACGACGATGCTTATCAAGAATGTAGCACTTTGAGCCGAATACTCGAAAGTATACAACTTGGGGTTTGTTACTGGTGAGGAGCTCGTATGCCGTCTTGCCGAGTAGCTTGTGAAGATACAAGCGATTTTTTGCATGACAAGCCGTCTCAACCGCTTCTGCCCAAAAGTGCTTCGGCGTCTTGTACTCATCAAGCATCGTTCTCGCCATTTCGATGAGCGTCCGGTTCTTCCTCTCAATAACTCCATTTTGTTGAGGTGTGTACATAGCCGAGAACTCATGTGAAATACCTTCTTCGTCAAGAAAGGTATCCACATTTGCGTTCTTGAACTCCGTTCCATTGTCGTTGCGAACCTTCTTGATCTTCACTTCAAATTAATTCTGAGCCTTCCTAACAAAGTTTTTGAAGATCTGTTGGACCTGCGATTTGTCATCGAGAAAGAACACTCACGTAAATCTTGAAAAATCATCAACTATAACTAGACCAAAAGAACTTCCACCGAGACTCTTGTAAGCGTTGGGACCAAAGAGATCCATGTGAAGTAGCTCGAGTGGCCTCCTTGTGGTCATGATGTTCTTCACGGGATGCCTTCCTCCAACCTGTTTACCTGCTTGACAAGTGCTGCAAAGTCTATCCTTATCAAATATGACATCGTTTACACCAAGGATATGATTTCCTTTAATAAGCTTGTCAAGGTTTCGCATACCAACATGACCTAATCGTCTATGCCATAACCAACCTTTAGAGGATTTAGCAATAAAGCAAGTTCTAGGTTGAGCCTTTTTAGTGAAATCAACAATGTAAAGATCACCTCTACGTACACCGGTAAAGACCATTTTATGATTATCTCTACGAAACACTTGGCAATCTACTTCAGTAAATAGGACATTGAAACCGAAATCAGCAAGTCTAGATACTGAAAGTAAGTTGTAGCCAAGAGATTCAACGAGCATAACATTTTGAATGGAGCTATCATGTGAGATGGCCACCTTACCGAGGCCAACCACCTTACCCTTTGAGTTGTCACCGAAAGTGACATACTTTCGAGGACCATCGTTTTCAGCAAGCTCACGAAACATGTCTTTATCTGCGGTTATGTGATTGGTACACCCACTATCAAGAACCCATTCCTTTCCACCTACCATATATCCCCAAAGATTTGCCATAAGACCAAAGTGTCTCATTGCATCATCAAGATCAAAGTCACTATCATCATCCTCATCATAGTATCCATGTTCATCATCGTCATGTGGTGGATCAAATCCTAGAGAGGGTGATTCGTTAGAGTGAGTTTGACAATGATCTTGTTTATGAATTTTA
This sequence comes from Triticum dicoccoides, assembly GCF_002162155.2. Taxonomy (NCBI): domain Eukaryota; kingdom Viridiplantae; phylum Streptophyta; class Magnoliopsida; order Poales; family Poaceae; genus Triticum; species Triticum dicoccoides. The sequence continues at coordinate 471,005,888 of NC_041381.1, forward strand.
ATAGCTTCGGAAATAATATCGCTAATGATTCCAACATCTCCTTTGGCACGCATAAGGTTTGTAAGCTCAAATAGACAATCACCAAACATAGGATCACTGGAATTCATCTTACTCAAGGCAATGGACTTATGGAGAATTTCATCTAGATTTTTCAAGGAATAATTTGGAAAATATTCCTCAAGAAATTTCCATATGGTGTAGGCGCACTTAAGAGTAGGCAAACAACCAATCAAGTTTCTAGGCAAGCCTCTAGTGATAAGTTCAACAGTTCTAAGATTGCGAATCATGTCAACTGACTCATCAAGAGTAGGATGCATAGGATCAACATGAGGTGCACAAGGACTAGCAATGTACTTGTTCAAATGATATTGATTGAAAATCACAAGCATCTCATTTTTTCACTCATGAAAGTACTCTCCATCAAGTATAGGCACTCTATGTCTAAGACTCCCAATAGTAGACTCATCCATCTTCCTCCAATGGTGTTTAAACCAAAGCAATGGAGACCAAAGCTCTGATACCAATTGAAAGGATCGATAAGAGGTGTCTAGAGGGGGGGTGATTAGACACTAGGTGCTAAAAGTAGCAGTTTTTAGATTCTTTAAGTTTAAGTGGAGTTTTAGCACAAGTTTAACAATCACAATACATATCAAGCAAGCATGCAAAGAGTATATGGGCAGCGGAAAGTAAAGCATGCAACTTTCAAGAATGTAAAGGGAAGGGATTGGAGGATTCAAACGCAATTGGAGACACGGATGTTTTTGTCGTGGTTCCGATAGGTGGTTCTCTCGTACATCCACATTGATGGAGACTTCAACCCACGAAGGGTAATGGCTGCACGAGTCCACGGAGGGCTCCACCCACGAAGGGTCCACGAAGAAGCAACATTGTCTATCCCACCATGGTCGTCGCCCACGAAGGACTTGCCTCACTAGCGGTAGATCTTCACAAAGTAGGTGATCTCCTTGCCCTTACAAACTCCTTGGTTCAACTCCACAATCTTGTTGGAGGCTCGCAAGTGACACCTAGCCAATCTAGGAGACACCACTCTCCAAGAAGTAACAAATGGTGCGTTGATGATGAACTCCTTGCTCTTGTGCTTCAAATGATAGTCTCCCCAACACTCAACTCTCTCTCACAGGATTTGGATTTGGTGGAAAGAAGATTTGAGTGGAAAGCAACTTGGGAAGGCTAGAGATCAAGATTCATATGGTAGGAATGGAATATCTTGGTCTCAACACATGAGTAGGTGGTTCTCTCCCAGAAATGGTAAATTGGAAGTGTAGGATTGTTATGATGGCTCTCTCCACGAATGAAGAGGAGGTGGAGGGGTATATATAGCATCCACACAAAATCTAACCATTACACACAATTTACCAATCTCGATGGGACTGAATCAACAAACTCGGTCAGACCGATTTAGTAAACCTAGTGACCGTTAGGATTTTCGGTGGGACCGACATGCAACTCGGTAAGACCGATATGGTTAGGGTTAGGGCATAACGTAATCTCGGTGAGACCGATTACACAAACTCGGTGGGACCGGTTTTGGTAATAAGCTAACCAGAGAGTTGGCCAGGCAAACTCGGTGAGACCGATTACACAAACTCGGTGGGACCGATTTTGGTAATAAGCTAACCAGAGAGTTTGCATTGTAATCTCGGTAGTACCGATTGCTCAAACTCGGTGAGACCGATTTTGGTAATGGACATACATAGAGAGATTACAATCCCATCTCGATGAGACCGAGATCCCTATCGGTGAGACTGATTTTCCTAGGGTTTGTGGCAGTGGCTGTGACATCTGAACTCGGTGGCGCCAGATAGGAAAAATCGGTGGGGCCGAGTTTGACTTTTGGTTTAGGTCATATGTGGATGTGGGAAAGTAGTTGAGGGTTTTGGAGCATATCACTAAGCACCATGAAGCAAGAAACTCATTAAGCAACACCTCATCCCCTCTTGATAGTATTGGCTTTTCCTATAGACTCAATGTGATCTTGGATCACTAAAATAGAAAATGTAGAGTCTTAATCTTGAAGGTTGAGCCAATCCTTTGTCCTTAGCATCTTGAAGGGGTTCGACATCCTTTAGTCCATGCCACTCCATTGTTGAACTTGTCTGAAACGTACTAGGTAGAAGTGTTAGTCCAACAAGAGATATGTTGACATTAATTAACAAAATCACCCAGGGAGCACTTGTGCTTTCAGCAACTCCTATCGTCGTGGTCAAAGGGGATGGCCCTTGCTCGACCTTCTTGTCGTCGTCTTGTTGTTGGAGGCCCATATGATGTGGCACCTCGTAGCTCGTCTCCATGACCGAAGGGAGTTTCCCATGCTCGGCCATCTTCCTTGGGGGGCTTCCGAAGATGGAAGTGTCGCACTCACTTGTAGGTGGTCGCCTTGGACTTGATGAAGCCGACGTAGGCGTACTCGTGGGAAGTAGGCGAAGATGTCGTACATCCAAAGGCGAAGATGCCTTTAAAGCACTTGGCGAAGATGCCGAAGTGGTGGTGGTAGACGTAGCTCCGTCTTGGTGGTGCTCGTCTCGCGGTCTTCTCTTTTGCTCTTGAAGCTTGGACTTGGCGTGAAGTAGGGCTTGTTGTGACTTGTATATTTGCGCTTGTGGAGCATCTTCATGATGATGATGTCGTTGTCGTGCTTGAGCTCGTAGTAGATGTCATTCGTCATCGTCGTGCTCATGTTGTTTGGAGGTGACTTGACCTTCATGATGACATGGATCACGAACGTGATGGTGGTCACCATGTAGATGTGGACGAGGATGATTTGCACTTGCATCGTTTCCGTGCTCCGAAAACTTGTGGCTTGAATGTCGCCGCCTTGAAGATGACGAAGGGGAAGAAGACTTGATCAAGGCTCTAATCTCCTCCATCTTTGCATCTTGCTCCTATTTATGTGCAGAAAGCTTCTTGTCGATGTAGTCCCTTTTCCTTTCTTCGGAGTGATGAATGTCGATGGAGATGTTCTCGATGCACTCTCGCAATCTTGATTGTGCGCCTTGCATTTGTCGTTGTGGATCAAAGATGGACGCTTTGGAGATGTAGTTGTTCACACCGTCGTTGTTGTCGTAGACCGGAGAGGAAATACCTTGCCTATCCATCACAAGACTCGAGCAAATATGAGTGGGAGAAAGAGAAGAACTATACCAAATGTACCTTGACCGATGTTGAAAATGGATCAATGATCACACAAATGTGTAACAAGGAAATAGCACAATTGGTACCAATTCTTGTCGGTTCTCACACCTACACAAGTAAGGCTTATGGTGGAGCTCGGTGAGGATAGTGGCACAAAAAATTTGATGCAAAATGTTAGCAAGAGTCAATAATGTTGAAAGAGATTCACAAATTCGCAAGTAAAACAAATGGACCACTAGCAATGAAAGGTACACGGAAACACACACACACACACACAGATAGATAAATGGGGTCGTGCAACCAAGGAATGAGCACAAAATGTGGAATCCACGGAAAACGCTCATGTTGCACAACTCAAGAGAGACGCTAGCACGATTGCTCAATAGGCGGATACGACACTTGCGCACAACCTATAAGATGCAAAATGGATAAACTCTCTATCCCAAGTATGCTATGTATGTATGGTTCCCGATGTTTCTCTCAAGATGATCCAAGATGATCGGATATGACAATCTTATGTGCAATGTGGTATGATGCTATGGTACTTGCTTACAAGCTTCTTTGCTCTCTTTCTTTTTCTTAAAAGCTTTTTATTTGTATGGCCACTTTTGCACAATGCACAAACCAAGATAACAATTGTGTATATGCGGGAACATACTTGTGACACACGATATGATACCAAGATATGCACCACGATGATATGGTATGTATGCTATGGGACGTATAGATCACTAATGTGCACAAGTAACGTTGTCGGCAATACTCAAATGGCTAGTCTCGATAGGCAAGTGACGCAAAATAGGCTAGGGGTTAACAATTCAATGGCAAGGGAATATACAATGGAGGGTTACCATGATACCGAGATGATATGGAGGTTACCGTCCGGTGATGATGAGTGGCGGTGTTCTTGATGTAGAAACCAAGATGATGGAGTCTCGTCCCTAAGTAGCCGAGACACCTTAGGAAATGGAAAAACCGCGAACTCAAAATCTCAAACGTCAAATGTGAAAATGGTGGTAGCAGAATGCGGTGGTGGTTACGAAAGTATTGGTGGAAACCCGAGTAGCCGAAGTTGACCGGGTTATGGTGGTGGAAGCGTATGATGGGCTATACACGGAGTCAAAGTTGAAAGCACGTCCCTAAGTAGCCGAAACACCTTAGGAGACACAACTCACAACACAAACAAAATCACACAATTGGATTAAGTTGGGGTGGTGGAAGTGTATGATGGGCAAGCCTATGCGGAAGTTATGGTTGTGGTTGATGAAGAAGCAACCGTCCCTAAGTAGCCTAAACACCTTAGGAGACTCAAGTCACTACTCAAACAACCTCAAATGCTATGGGGAACAAAATGGGTTACGTTACGGAAGTCGGTCGTGGCAATGCGGATGAAATGGTGGAAGGCCTAGGCAAAGATGCCAAAGTTCCAAAAATTTGATGGAGTCAAATGGTGGTGAAACCAACGTGACGACCTCGGGCACGTCGATAGCTTCAAAACAAGCCAAAGAACACTCAAATCGGAGTTCGGAGCGAAAAGTTATGATGAAACAAAACTCAGCCGAAGTCTGAAACTACAGGTTACGGACGTTCGTAAATGGACGGATGTCCGGTCACCTAACGTCCGGTCGGGTCAGAAATCCATAAATTCAGCTCGGGTTTGGGGTTTCGGTCGTCCGGGAGAGGTCGGACGTCCAGTCGTTCCTGGGGCTCCGGACGTCCGTAAAACGCCGGTCATCCGGTGGGTCGGGGTCAACGCGAAATCCGAGATCCGGGGCGCGATTTTAGGTGGAAAATGGAGATTTCGGGGTCAAAATTGACGAGATTTCGTGGATGAAAGATGGGGAAACTTGGGGAGATGCTAGATCCACTCGAAACCAAGCAAATCCATGGATCGAAATCAACAAAACATCATCAAACTAACAAATCATAAAAAATGGGGCTATTTTTGGTGGGGATTTTTGGATTTTTGGACGAAATCAACAAAATCAAGCTAGAAAACAAAGGGTAGGGGCTCCAAAAACGTGATCAACGTGGCTCATGATACCAAGATGATGTAGGGCAGAACCCTATGGGGCCGATCTTTCACGTTTGGAGTGGATCCTACGGACAAACACGAAGAACGCACGAAAGAACACAAGGGAAAACACGAGGAGGAACGAGAGAAATCACTCAACCGACAAGTAATTGATCACACAAGGGCTAGATCACTGAACACATAAGGTAGCACAAGATTCAAAATCAACAAAGGGAAGATACAAGAGTAACCGTTCTTCTCCGTGAGAAGGTCTTGATTGTCTTCTCCGGATGGAGGCCTTGAATCCGAATGGATCTTCTCCGAAGAGGCACGGTCCCTCATGTGGAGTAGATCTGGTACGGATGAGCTATGCTCTATCTCAAGATGAGCTATCACAACACTAACCCTAGCTAGGAGGTGGGAGAGGTCTATTTATAGTCTAAGTGAATGAAAGGGTAAGTGGCTTCGGCCCAACACACGGGCGAACGCACAGGCGTCGGACGTCCGACAGGTGCCGGTCGTCCGGAGGCTCGTAGGGGTCCGGACATCCGTAGGTCTTTGGATGTATGTAGATATCATTCTGTTGCCTGATGCACGGACATCCGGTCTTTGTCGGATATCCATAGTTTTGGTTGTGGTGGGGAAGTCTCGGACATCCGGAGGTGGCCGGTCGTCCGGAGCCTGGGAGTCGTCGGACGTCCGGTCCTGGTCGGATGTCCGGCCACTGTAGCATGCATTGGCCTAGTTTCCTTGGGCTGGTGTGACCTTCAGGGGCTGGGCGTCCGGGCTGGGCCGGTCGTCCGGTGGCTGTAGCTTCGGGCAGCTCTTCTTCTTGGTCCTTGCACTTGGCGTCCTCGCTAGCTCGTCCATTGGGTGTGGTGGCTCCGTGGCTTTCCTCCAAGTACCTGATCATGCATAGGACACACGTTGGAGGTAGTAGCCATGTCTCACATGTAGAAAGTGAAGGTTCAGAGAGGAGTGAGTTCACCTTGTGTCCAATGGTGTTTGTTCGAGGTCTCGTCATATGTCCACTTGGGGTTTGGAGAGTAGTCAGAGTGGACATGGGGATGAACGTGGGATGCTCCGCATCAGATCGTGTCCCTTTATCATGGGATTCTCATCAATATGGGTGTGGGTAACTGCTACGTCTTGAGCTTGCGTTGGTTTTCCTTGAAGATGAAAGGGTGATGCAGCAATAGTAGCGTAAGTATTTCCCTCAGTTTTTGAGAACCAAGGTATCAGTCCAGTAGGAGGCTCCTCAAAAGTCTCACGCACCTACACAAACAAACAAAGAACTCGCAACCAATGCGATAAAGGGGTTGTCAATCCCTTCACGGCCACTTGCGAAAGTGAGATCTGATAGAGATAGTATGATAAGATAAACATATTTTTGGTATTTTATGATATAGATTGGAAAAGTAAAGATGCAAATAAAAGTAGATTGAAAGCATATATGAGAAAAGATAGACCTGGGGCCATAGGTTTCACTTGTGGCTTCTCTCAAGATAGCATAAGTATTACGGTGGGTAAACAAATTACTGTCAAGCAATTGATAGAAAACCGAATAATTATGAGATTATCTAGACATGATCATGTATATAGGCATCACGTCCGCGACAAGTAGACCGACTCCTGCCTGCATCTACTACTATTACTCCACACATCAACCGCTATCCAGCATGCATCTAGAGTATTAAGTTCATAGGAACAGAGTAACGCATTAAGAAAGATGACATGATGTAGAGGGATAAACTCATGCAATATGATATAAACACCATCTTTTTATCCTCCATGGAAACAATACAATACGTGCCTTGATGCCCCTGCTGTCACTGGGAAAGGACACCGCAAGATTGAACCCAAAGCTAAGCACTTCTCCCATTGCAAGAAATATCAATCTAGTAGGCCAAACCAAACTGATAATTCGAAGAGACTTGCAAAGATAACTCAATCATATATAAAAGAATTCAGAGGAGATTCAAATATTTCTCATAGATAAACTTGATCATAAACCCACAATTCATCGGATCTCGACAAACACACCGCAAAAAGAGTTACATCGAATAGATCTCCACAAGAGAGGGGGAGAAAATGGTATTGAGATCCAAAAAGAGAGAAGAAGCCAACTAGCTAATAACTATGGACCCAAAGGTCTGTGGTAAACTACTCACAACTCATCGGAAGGGCTAAGGTGTTGATGTAGAAGTCCTCCATGATCGATTCCCCCTCCGGCGGAGCGCCGGCGAAGGCTCCAAGATGGGATCTCGCAGATACAGAATGTTACGGCGGTGGAAATTGTGTTTCGGTGGCTCCCTGGATGTTATCGGGGTACGAGGGTATATATAGGAGGAAGAAGTACGTCGGTGGCCGCCTGAGGGGCCCAGGAGACAAGGGCGCACCCTGTAGGGGCGGGTGTGCCCTGTAGGGGTGGGCGCGCGCTCCTATCTCCTGGCCGCCTCGATTGCTTCTTGACTTGCACTCCAAGTCCTCTGGATCACGTTCGTTCCAAAAATCACGATCCCGAAGGTTTCATTCCGTTTGGACTCCGTTTGATATTTCTTTTCTTCAAAATACTGAAATAGGCAAAAAAACAGCAATACAGGCTGGGCCTCCGGTTAGTAGGTTAGTCCCAAAAATGATATAAATGTGTAAAATAGAGGCCATAAACATCCAAAATAGGTAATATAATAGCATGGAACAATCAAAAATTATAGATACGTTGGAGACGTATCAAGCATCCCCAAGCTTAATTCTTGCTCGTCCTCAAGTAGGTAAATGATAAAAATAGAATTTTTGATGTGGAATGCTACCTAGCATAATTCTCAATGTAATTTTCTTTATTGTGGCATGAGTGTTCAGATCCAAATGATTCAAGATAAAAGCTTATAAAACATAAAAACAATAATACTTCGAAGCATACTAACAAATAATCATGTCCTATCAAAATAGCATAGCCAAAGAAAGATTATCCCTACAAAATCATATAGTTAGGCCATGCTTCATTTTCATTACACAAAATACTCCCATCATGTACAACCCCGATGACAAGCCGAGCAATTAGTTCATACTTTTTAACGCGCTTCCATTTTTTTCAACTCTTACGCAATACATGAGTGCAAACCATGGACATAGCACTATGGTGGTATATGGTGGTGGTTGTAAGGACAAAAAGGGAGAAGATAGTCTCACATCAACTAGGCGTATCAACGGGCTATGGAGATGCCCATTAATAGATATCAATGTGAGTGAGTAGGGATTGCCATGCAACGGATGCGCTAGAGCTATAAATGTATGGAATCTCAACAAAAGAAACTAAGTGGGTGTGCATCCAACTTGCTTGCTCACAAAGACCTAAGGCATTTTGAGGAAGACCATCATTGGAATATACAAGCCAAGTTCTATAATGAAAAATTCCCACTAGTATATGAAAGTGACAACATAGGAGACTCTCTATCATGAAGATCATGGTGCTACTTTGAAGCACAAGTGTGGAAAAGAGATAGTAACATTGTCCCTTCTCTCTTTTTCTCTCATTTTATTATTATTATTTTCCCTCTTTTTTTCTTTTTTTTCTTTTTCTCTTTTTTCTTGGCCTTTCTTTTTTTATTTTTGGCCTTTCTCCTTTTTTTCTTTTCTAAAGTCCGAAGTCTCATCCCGACTTGTGGGGGAATCATAGTCTTCATCATCCTTTCCTCACTGGGACAATGCTCTAATAATGAAGATCATCACACTTTTATTGATTTACAACTCAAGAATTACAACTCAAAGCTAGAACAAGATATGACTCTATATGAATGCCTCCGGCAGTGTACCAGGATATGCAATGAACCAAGAGCGACATGTATAAAAATTATGAAGGTGGCTTTGCCACAAATACGATGTAAACTACATGATCATGCAAAGAGCAATATGACAATGATGGAGCGTGTCATAATAAATGGAACGGTGGAAAGTTGCATGGCAATATATCTCGGAATGGCTATGGAAATGCCATAATAGGTAGGTATGGTGGCTGTTTTGAGGAAGGTAACTAATGGGTGCAAGATACCAGCGAAAGTTGTGCAGAATAATAGAGGCTAGCTAAATGGAAGGGTGAGTGTGCATATATCCATGGACTCACATTAGTCATAAAGAACTCATATACTTATTGCAAAAGTCTATTTAGCCCTTGAAGCAAAGTACTACTACGCATGCCCCTAGAGGGATAGATTGGTAGGAAAAGACCATCGCTCGTCCCTGACTGCCACTCATAAGGAAGACAATCAAAAGAGCACCACATGCAACAAATTTGTCACACAACTTTTACCATACATGCATGCTACAGGACTTGCCAACTTCAAACAAGTATTTCTCAATTTCATAATTATACACTAGAATGGCTCTAACATTACTACCTTTATATCTCAAAACAATTATCAAACATCAAATTGATCCTAGTGTTTAATGCACTTTCTATGATAGTTTTTATTATACCCAACTTGGATGCTCATCATTCTAGGACCAAATTCATAACCATAGAAAATACCGTGCTGTTCTAAGAGACTCTCAAAATAATATAAGTAAAACATGAGAGACTAGCAATTTCTATAAAATTAAGTCACTGCCGTGCTCTAAAAGATATAAGTGAAGCACTAGAGCAAAAACTATCTAGCTCAAAAGATATAAGTGAAGCACATAGAGTATACTCATAAATTATAATCAAGTAGGCTTCTCCCAAAAGGTGTGTACAGCAAGGATGATTGTGGTAAACTAAAAAGAAAATACTAATATCATACACGATGCTCCAAGCAAAACACATATCATGTGGCGAATAAAAATATAGCTCCAAGTAAAGTTACCAATGAACAAAGACGAAAGAGGGGATGCCTTCCCGGGGCATCCCCAAGCTTAGGCTTTTGGCTACTCTTAAATATCTTGGGGTGCCATGGGCATCCCCAAGCTTAGCCTTTTGCCACTCCTTATTCCATAGTCCATCAAATCTTTACCCAAAACTTGAAAACTTCACAACACAAAACTCAACAGGAAATCTCATAAGCTCCGTTAGTGAAAGAAAGCAAAACCACCACATAAGGTACTGTAATTAACTCATTATTTATTTATATTGGTGTTAAACCTACTGTATTCCAAGTTCTATATGGTTCATACCACTTAATACTAGCCATAGATGCATCAAAATAAGCAAACAACACACGAAAGGCAGAATCTGTCAAAAACATAACCGTCTGTAGCAATCTGTAACTAACGCAAACTTCTGGAACACTAAAAATCCTACCAAAATAGTACGTCCTTGAAAATTTGTTTATTGATCAGAAGCAAAAAGAATCAATGCAAAATAATGTTTCTGTGATTTATTGAATTTTTTCTCGTGAGTGCAAAGTTTCTGTTTTTCAGCAGAATCAAGTTAACTACCATCATAGGTTATCCTATAGGTTCTACTTGGCACAAACACTAATTAAAGCATGAAAACACATCTAAAAAGAAAGTAGATGCAAAATTTATTACTAAACAGGAACAAAAACAAAGAACACAAAGAAAATTGGGTTGCCTCCCAACTAGCGCTATCGTTTAACTCCCCTAGCTAGGCATAAAAGCGAAGATAGATCTAAGTAGTGCCATCTTTGGCACTTATCTTTTTAATGGGGTTATGCTCGGATCCAGGAGGCTCCTTGCGTTTCCCTTCATGCTCGGAGATCTTTTGATCTAAGGTATCCAACCGCTTATTACAAAGTGTAATCAAGTTATTCATGCGGTTGATATTCCCACCAATATTCTTAAGTGGTTCAACAATTTTTTGCAATTCACATAGTTTCTCTAAAATTTGGGTTCCTTCATGAGAGAAGGGTGATCCCTTTTGTACGGGAAGTACTCCTACTATCCCCTCTATAATTTCATAAGCGAAACTAGGATCAACTTCAATAAAACAACCTTTTGCGGCAAAATCAAGGAGTTGTCTATGGGGTAGGGTTAACCCAACATAGAAATTGCGAATTAAAATTTTAAAATCTCCTTCCACGGCGCAACTACAATAAGATTCTAGCATCTTGTACCAAGCATATTTTAAATTTTCTCCTTGTCTTTGTTTGAAGTGAAGAACTTCAAAGTCGGGAGACGAAGGGATAAAAACAGAGCTAGCCATAACGACAAGGTAAACGATCTAACACACGAGCAAACAGAAAAAGGCAAGAGAAAAAGAGAGGAGAAGATTGGGAAAGGGAGGGCAAATAAAATGGCAAGGGTGAAGTGGGGGAGAGGAAAACGAGAGGCAAATGGCAAATAATGTAAATGCGAGGGAGATGAGTTTGTGATGGGTACTTTGTATGTCTTGACTTGAGCGAAGACCTCCCCGGCAACGGCGCCAGAAATCCTTCTTGCTACATCTTGAGCTTGCGTTGGTTTTCCTTGAAGAGGAAAGGGTAATGCAGCAATAGTAGCATAAGTATTTCCCTCAGTTTTTGAGAACCAAGGTATTAATCCAGTAGGAGGCTCCTCAAAAGTCCCACGCACCTACACAAACAAACAAAGAACTCGCAACCAACGCGATAAAGGGGTTGCCAATCCCTTCACGGCCACTTGCGAAAGTGAGATCTGATAGAGATAGTATGATAAGATAAATATATTTTTGGTATTTTATGATATAGATTGGAAAAGTAAAGATGCAAATAAAAGTGGATTGAAAGCTTATATGATAAAAGATAGACCCGGGGGCCATAGGTTTCACTAGTGGCTTCTCTCAAGATAGCATAAAGTATTACGGTGGGTAAACAAATTACTGTCGAGCAATTGATAGAAAAGCGAATAATTATGAGATTATCTAGGCATGATCATGTATATAGGCATCACGTCTGCGACAAGTAGACAGACTCCTGCCTGCATCTACTACTATTACTCCACACATCGACCGCTATCCAGCATGCATATAGAGTATTAAGTTCATAGGAATAGAGTAACGCATTAAGAAAGATGACATGATGTAGAGGGATAAACTCATGCAATGGTATAAACCCCCTCTTTTTATCCTCGATCGCGACAATACAATACGTGCCTTGCTGGACCTGCTATCACTGGGAAAGGACACCGCAAGATTGAACCCAAATCCAAGCACTTCTCCCATTGCAAGAAAGATCAATCTAGTAGTCCAAACCAAACTGATAATTCGAAGAGACTTGCAAAGATAACTCAATCATACATAAAAGAATTCAGAGGAGATTCAAATATTTCTCATAGATAAACTTGATCATAAACCCACAATTCATCGGATCTCGACAAACACACCGCAAAAAGAGTTACATCAAATAGATGTCCACAAGAGAGGGGGAGAACATGGTATTGAGATCCAAAAAGAGAGAAGAAGCCAACTAGCTAATAACTATGGACCCGAAGGTCTGTGGTAAACTACTCGCAACTCATCGAAAGGGCTAAGGTGTTGATGTAGAAGCCCTGCATGGTCGATTCCCCCTCCGGCGGAGCACCGACGAAGGCTCCAAGATGGGATCTCGCGGATACAGAAGGTTACGATAGTGGAAATTGTGTTTCGGTGGCTCCCTGGATTTTTTTCGGGGTACGAGGGTATATATAGGAGGAAGAAGTACGTCGGTGGCCGCCTGAGGGGCCCAGGAGACAGGGGGCGTGCCCTGTAGGGGTGTGCGCGCCCTCCTATCTCCTGGCCACCTCGATTGCTTCTTGACTTGCACTCCAAGTCCTCTGGATCACGCTCCCGAAGGTTTCATTCCGTCTGGACTCCGTTTGATATTCCTTTTCTTCAAAATACTGAAATAGGCAAAAAAAACAACAATACGGGCTGGGCCTCCGGTTAGTAGGTTAGTCCCAAAAATGATATAAATGTGTGAAATAGAGCCCATAAACATCCAAAACAGGTAATATAATAGCATGGAACAATCAAAAATTATAGATACGTTGGAGACGTATCAGTAACCCAACCGCTCCATCAATCGTGGCGCTTGGGGAATAAGCTATTTTAACGGGCAAGTGGGGAGGCGCACAGTTTCCACCACCTTTATAAAGAGATAGGGATTCCCCTTTTCACCCACGCCTTCTTCCTCCTTTGCTCATCCATTCTCGCACTCTCGAGCTCCAGCGCCGAAGTTCTACTCTGTAAAGCCATTCCAGACATGTCCGGAGCGGGAGGCAAGTGGATGGCCTCCTCCATTATGGAGGAGGACATCACGAAGCTCCGGTAGGCCGGATACTTAGCCGCAGACATCGCACACTGGCTCCCAGACGAAGGGCAGATCATCCCTACTCCGGAACCCCACGAGAGGGTTGTGTTTCTCCTCCACTTTGTCCGTGGACTGGGATTTCCTCTCCACCCATTTGTCCGCAGGCTCATGTTTTACTATGGGCTAGATTTTCATGATCTGGCCCCAAATTTCATCCTCAACATCTTGGCGTTTATCGTCGTGTATGAGGCCTTCCTCCGCATCAAGCCCCACTTTGGCCTGTGGCTGAAGATCTTCAACATGAAGCCGAAGATAGTGGTCGGCCAGCAAGCGGAGTGCGGAGGCGCCATGGTGGACAAGATGCCCAATGTTACCTGGCTTGAAGGCTCCTACGTGGAGACCATGAAGGGGTGGCAGTCAGGGTGGTTCTACATCACCGAGCTGCACGACGCCAACTGGGCGGCGGCCCCCGAATTCCGATCTGGCATCCCCATGCGGCTCACCTCCTGGAAAAAGAAGGGCTTAGACTAGGGTGCACCCGCGGAGCTGACCGGACTCCAGAACTATGTCAAAAACATGATAAGCAAGAAGATCAAGCTTGTCAACGTGGTCCAGGTCATGCTCTTCCGCCGGATCCTCCTGTGTCAAAGACGGGCATTCAATATGTGGGAGTTCGATTCGGCCAAACACCAAACGCTGCGAGAGCTCTTTGACATGATGCACAAAGACGTCTGGAAGGTGCTGTTCAAGGCCGCCGAAGTACCTCCTCCCACTACCGAGGACCGCGGACTCAGCGCAAAGCGCCCCGCCAATCCGGTAAGCTTTCTATATTTCACAAGATGTGCCTTTCCCAGTATGTTCATGGGAGGAATCTAAGCCACCGTGCTGATTTAACAGGACTATGTGGTGACAGCGGAGCGGATCAACTGTCCGGCTCTGCTACCTGAAGATCCATAAACCGCTCTCCTGACGGAGGTGCTGGTTCCGGCGCCTTATGAGGTGCTGGGGAAGAAGGCCAAGAAGAAGGCCAAGGGGACCAGGAAAGGTCCCCGGCGCAAGGCTGCATCGGACACATCATCCGAAGACGCCGAGGCGCACTCCTCCGAAGAAGATGAGGAGGAGGAAGAGGAAATTCCTCCCCCAACCAGGGAGGAGAAGAAAAGGAAGGCCGCCCCATCTGGGGAGGCCGAAGGGTCCAATAAGGGAAGGACCCTTCCTCCGGACCAACCCACAACAGCCGCCTACAGTGACGAGGAGTGGTTGCCCAGGAACAAGACCCGAGCGAAGTCGTAAGTATCTGGGCACTATAATGCTTCCGGTATGTTTTGCTTTATTACTTCTTATCATGTCAAATGTGATTGTGCAGTCCGTCCAAATCCCATATCAACGTATCCTCCTCGGATGGGTCTTTGAGTCAGTCGGAGATGAAAAGATATTCTCTCCCGACGGCCACCTCCCCTGGCCCGGGGACGACACCGAGGTGTTGTCTTAGAGGATACCAAAGCAGGGGGAGATGGTTCTGGAGATGCCCCAAGGCGAAATCCCAGACGCCGGGCACATGGGGGGAAAAGACCCCCATGGATCTTGACGACGGGGGCCACAGCAAGTCCGGCCCCCGGACGGATACTGCGCCAGAACCTCCAATGGTTCCGGATTCAGGTAGGCAGCCCCTCGCTAAGGAGGGTGAGCCGCCTGTTATGATGACCTCTGTCCAACCAAAGGCATCGGACAATTTGCTGGAAGCGCTTCGCGGTGCTTCCATTGATGAAGAGCATCGTACTCTTATTAGTACGGTGATTGAGAAGGTTTGGTCCGCCAAAAGCGGATTGACTGAAGCCTGCGCCAGCCTCCTAATAGGTTTTGAGGTAAGTAATCACATTACGAGGAAATATCATAGCATAGATAGTAGCCCCTGATGCTTGATGACCCACAAGTATAGGGGATCTATCGTAGTCCTTTCGATAAGTAAGAGTGTCAAACCCAACGAGGAGCAGAAGGAAATGACAAGCGGTTTTCAGTAAGGTTTTCTCTGCAAGCATTGAAATTGTAGGTAACAGATAGTTTTGTGATAAGATAAATTGTAACGGGTAACAAGCAATGAAAGTAAATAAAGTGCAGCAAGGTGGCCCAATCCTTTTTGTAGCAAAGGACAAGCCTGGACAATTTCTTATAATGAGAAAAGAGCTCCCGAGGACACATGGGAATTATCATCAAGCTAGTTTTCATCACACTCATATGATTCGTGTTCGGTACTTTGATAATTTGATATGTGGGTGGACCGGTGCTTGGGTACTGCCGTTACTTGGACAAGCATCCCACTTATGATTAACCCCTATTGCAAGCATCCGCAACTATAAAATACGTATTGAGGTAAACCTAACCACATCATTAGACATATGGATCCAAATCAGCCCCCTACGAAGCAATGCATAAACTAGGGTTTAAGCTTCTGTCACTCTAGCAACCCATCATCTACTTATTACTTCCCAATGCCTTCCTCTAGGCCCAAATAATGGTGAAGTGTCATGTAGTCGACATTCACATAACACCACTAGAGGAAAGACAACATACATCTCATCAAAATATCGAACGAATACCAAATTCACATGACTACTAATAGCAAGACTTCACCCATGTCCTCAGGAACAAACATAACTACTCACAAAGCATATATATGTTCATAATCAGAGGAGTATTAATATGCATTAAGGATATGAACATATGATCTTCCACCAAGTAAACCAATTAGCATCAACTACAAGGAGTAATCAACACTACTAGCAACCCACAGGTACTAATTTGTGGTTTTGGATACAAGATTGGATACAAGAGATGAACTAGGGTTTGAGAGGAGATGGTGCTGGTGAAGATGTTGATGGAGATTGACCCCCTCACGATGAGAGGATCCTTGGTGATGACGATGGTGATGATTTCCCCCTCCCGGAGGGAAGTTTCCCCAGCAGAACAGCTTTGTCAGAGCCCTAGATTGGTTCCACCAAGGTTCCGCTTCGTGGCGGCGGAGTTTCGTCCCGTAAGCTTGCCTCTAATTTTTTCCAGGGTAAAAGCCTTCATATAGTAGAATATGAGCACCGGAGGGCCACCAGGGGGCCCAGGAGACAGGGGCGCGCCCAGTAGGGGGTGGGCGCGCCCCCCACCCTCCTGGTGCTTTCTTCGCTCAATAATTCTTATTAATTCCAAAACTAACTTCCGTGGAGTTTCATGATTTTTGGAGCTGTGCAGAATAGGTTTCCAATATTTGCTCCTTTTCCAGCCAGAATTCCAGCTGCCAGCATTCCCCTCTTCATGGTAAACCTTGTAAAATAAGAGAGAATAGCCATAAGTATTGAGACATAATGTGTAATAACAACCCATAATGCAATAAATATTGATATAAAAGCATGATGCAAAATGGACGTATCAACTCCACCAAGCTTAGACCTCGCTTGTCCTCAAGGGGAAGCCGATATCAAAAAATATGTCCACAAGTTTGGAGATAGAGGTGTCGATAAAAATAAAATACGGACATGAGGGCATCATGATCATTCTTATAACAGCAACATATATAGATTTTGTCATATGGTTTCTTATGCTCAAGTAACAATCAATTCACAATGTCAAGTATGGTTCAAAAACTTCATTGAGAACTAACAACCTATAATCTCAGTCATTGAAGCAATTGCAATTTATCATAACATCAGAAAGAGTCAAGAGTAGAGTTTTTTCAGCAAGTCCATATACTCAACTATCATATAGTCTTCTACAATTTCTAACACTCACACAATACTTGTGGTTATGGAGTTTCAACCGGACACTGAGAAAGATAGGGGCTTATTGTGTTACCTCCCAACGTATTCACCTTTGGGTGATGTCAACAATAATAGTTCATGCTAACTTACATCCAATTGGATATATATATCAAGACCGTTCAAACACGGGGAGCTTGCCAAACGATAAAATGAAAAAGGGAAAGGTGAAGATCACCTTGACTCAAGCATAAAGTAAAAACATAAAGTAAAAGATAGGCCCTTCGCAGAGGGAAGCAGAGGTTGTCATGTGCTTTTAGGGTTGGATGCACAAAATCTTAATGCAAAAGAACATCACTTTATATTGCCACTTGTATATGGACCTTTATTATGCAGTCCGTCGCTTTTATTTCTTCCATAACAAGATCGTATAAAGCTTATTTTCTCTGCACTAATAAGTCATACATATTTAGAGAGCAATTTTTATTGCTTGCAACATGACAACTTACTTGAAGGATCTTACTCAATCCATAGGTAGGTATGGTGGACTCTTATGGCAAAAACTGGGTTTAAGGATATTTGGAAGCACAAGCAGTATCTCTACTTGGTGCAAGGAATTTGGCTAGCATGAGGGGGAAAGGCAAGCTCAACATGTTGGGAAGATCAACGACAACATACTTTAACTGAGATGTGAGAAAACATAAACCATTACGTTGTCTTCCTTGTCCAATATCAACTCTTTTAGCATGTCATACTTAATGAGTGCTCACAATCATAAAAGATGTCCAAGATATTATATTTGCATGTGAAAACCTCTCTTTCCTTATTACTTCCTATTGATTGCAACGATGACCAAAACTACGTTTGTCAACTCTCAACAACTTTTATGCCTCATACTTTCTATGTGTGAAGTCGTTACTATCCATAAGATCAATAAGAACTCTTTTATCTTTTTATTCCTTCTACTTTCTCAGGATCATGGCAAGATAGCAAAGCCCTTGACTCAACACTAATCTTTATTATAGATAGATCACGGACTCGATTACAAAGAGATCACAAAGCAAAACTCAAAACTAATTCATACCAAAACTTCAATCTACGAGATCAAGATATTACTAAAAGGATCGAACTAAATAAAACGGTAAAGATAGGAGTGTGATGGTGATACGATACCGGGGCACCTCCCCCAAGCTTGGCAGTTGCCAAGGGGAGTGCCCATACACATGCGATTATGTCCTCGGGGGTGGTGAAGTAGGAGTTGTTGATGATGTAGGCTTGTCGTCCATCTTCCAAGGCATAGGCTCACCATCATAGAAGGATGATCGAGTCTCCGGGATCCTCAAATCTGCAGCCAAACTCATCCTCTTGAATCTATATTCATACTCACAGTTTTGGTTTTGCAGGTCATAAATCTGGGCTTGGAGGTGCTCGATTTTCTCTTGAAGCTTAAAGATGGTCTCCCCAACGATCTTGGCATCCAGCTTGTGGTTGTTGGTGAACTCTGTGATCATCATCTGGTTGGCGTTGAGTCCACGCTCCACCATCCCTTGGCACTTGAAAACTTATTGCTTCATGGCTTCGAGCTTTGTCTCCACACTTCCGGTACGCCTTGGTCCCTCCACATCGCGGATGTGCAGCACACCCTCGCGCATCTCAATGGTTTGAGGGTGTTGCAGCACCTCCACGAGATAGGGGTTGACAACGCTCTCGAAAAACTTGTCCTTGGGAGCGCTTGGAGACGTCATGGTGCTCTAGATCTGTAACAGAAACAGCTCGAAACGAAAACAGAGGATATTTGTGTGATACGGTGGTCAAAACCTTCGGGAGATTATATAATGAATTTTTACCGATCAAAATACGTAATGTGCAAGAAAACGGAGTCCGGGAGGCACACGAGGTGGCCACAAGACAGGGGGACGCGCCCAGGAAGGGTTGGCGCGCCCTCCACTCTCGTGGAGGCCTCGTGTCCTTCCTGGACTACTTCTTTATTTCCAAAATTCTTAAATATTCCAAAACGGATAGAAATTGCCATTATAATTGTTTTGGAGTCGGTTTACTTACCGTACCACATACCTATTCCTTTTCGGAGTCTGAAACATTCTGGAAAGTGTCCCTTATGTATTCCTCTGGGATTATGGTCTCAATAATATTAGTTTCAACATTGATAGGATTACCTGAGATATAATGTTTGATTCTTTGACCGTTCACCACTCTAGGACTTGTGCCTTCGAAGTTGTTGATTTTTATGGCACCGGAATGATAGACCTCCTCGATAAAGTAAGGACCTTCCCATTTAGAGAGAAGTTTTCCTGCAAAAAATCTTAAGCGAGAGTTGAATAATAACACATAATCACCTACGTTGAATTCTCGCTTTTGTATCCTTTTGTCATGCCAGCGTTTGACTTTTTCTTTGAACAGCTTGGCATTCTCATGGGTTCTCCATTCATCAAGTGAGCTAATATCAAATAACCTCTTCTCACCGGCAAGTTTGAAGTCATAATTGAACTCTTTAATAGCCCAGTATGCTTTATGTTCAAGTTCAGGAGGTAAGTGACATGCTTTTCCATAAACCATCTTATACGGAGACATACCCATAGGATTTTTATATGCAGTTCTATAGGCCCATAATGCATCATCAGGTTTTTTGGACCAGTTCTTTCTAGATCTATTCACAGTCTTTTGCAAAATTAATTTGAGCTCTCTATTTCTCAACTCTATTTGACCACTAGACTACGGGTGATAAGGAGATGCGATTCTATGATTAATATCATACTTAGCAAGCATCTTACGGAAAGCACCATGAATAAAATGTGAACCACCATCAGTCATAAGATATCTAGGGACTCCAAACCTCAGAAAAATAACTTCTTTAAGCATTTTAATAGAAGTGTTATGATTAGCACTACTAGTTGGAATAGCTTCTACCCACTTAGTAACGTAATCAACAACAACTAAAATATGTGTATAACCATTAGAGGCAGGAAAAGGTCCCATATAATCAAAGCCCCAAACATCAAATGGTTCAATCACAAGAGAATAATTCATAGGCATTTCTTGACGTCTACTAATATTACCAATTCTTTGACATTCATCACAAGACAAGACAAACTTACGAGCATCTTTGTAGAGAGTAGGCCAATAAAAACCAGATTGTAATACCTTATGTGCAGTTCTATCTCCAGCGTGGTGTCCTCCATATGATTCAGAGTGACACTTGCGTAGGATCTGTTCCTGTTCATGCTCAGGTACGCATCGTCTAATAACACCATCTACTCCTTCTTTATAAAGGTGTGGGTCATCCCAGAAGTAATGTCTTAAATCATAAAAGAACTTTTTCTTTTGTTGGTATGTGAAACTAGGTGGTATAAATTTAGCAACAATGTAATTAGCATAATCAGCATACCAAGGAGCAGTACGAGAAGCATTAATGACCGCTAATCATTCATCAGGAAAGCTATCATCAATAGGTAGTGGGTCATCAAGAACATTCTCTAACCTAGACAAGTTGTCTGCAACGGGGTTCTCAGCTCCCTTTCTATCAATAATATGCAAATCAAATTCTTGGAGCAAGAGAACCCATCTAATAAGTCTAGGCTTAGCATCTTTCTTTTCCATAAGATATTTAATAGCAGCATGATCGGTGTGAATAGTAACTTTGGAATCAACAATATAATGTCTGAACTTATCACAAGCAAATACAACTGCTAAGAATTCTTTTTCAGTAGTAGCATAATTTCTTTGGGCAGTGTCAAGAGTTTTACTAGCATACTAGATAACATTCAATTTCTTATCAACTCTCTACCCTAGAACAACACCTACAGCATAATCACTAGCATCACACATAATTTCAAAAGGTAAATTCCAATCAGGTGGTTGAACAATAGGTGCAGTGATCAAAGCTTTCTTAAGTATTTCAAATGCTTCTACACAATCATCATCAAATACAAAAGGATATCTTTTTGCAATAAATTAGTCAGAGGCCTAGAGATTTTAGAAAAGTCCTTAATGAACCTCCTATAAAAACCGGCATGACCAAGGAAACTTCTTGTACCTTTTATGTCCTTGGGACATGGCATCTTTTCAATAGCATCAACTTTAGCTTTATCAACTTCAATACCTCTCTCAGAAATCTTATGCCCCAAGACAATGCCTTCATTAACCATAAAGTGGCACTTTTCCCAATTCAACACAAGACTAGTGTCTTCACATCTCTGCATAACTCGATCAAGGTTGCTCAAGCAATCATCAAAAGAGGACCAATAAACGGCGAAATCATCCACGAATACCTCACAAATCTTTTCACTAAAGTCAGAGAATATAGCCATCATGCATCTTTGAAAGGTAGCAGGTGCATTACATAAACCAAAAGGCATACGTCTATAAGCAGAAGTACCAAAAGGGCAAGTAAAAGTAGTTTTTGATTGATCCTTCGCTCACACAGGTATTTGAGAGAAACCACAACCATCTAGAAAGCAGAAATGTGTGTGTTTGGATAGTCTTTCTAGCATTTGATCAATAAAAGGTAAAGGGTAATGATCTTTCTTAGTGGCTTTATTTAATTTATGGAAATCAATTACCATCCTATAACCTGTAATAATTCTTTGTGGGATCAATTCATCTTTATCATTTGGAACGACAGTAATACCTCCCTTTTTAGGAACACAATGGACAGGGCTTACCCAATCACTATTAGCAACGGGATAAATTATACCTGCCTCAAGGAGCTTTAGTATCTCCTTTCTTACCACTTCTTTCATCTTAGGATTCAATCGTAGTTGAGGATCTCTAACTGGTTTGGCATCTTCCTCCAAATTAATTTTGTGTTGGCATAGCGTGGGACTAATGCCCTTGAGATCATCCAGAGTATATCCAATAGCAGCTCGGTGCTTCTTCAGAGTTTTCAATAATCTTTCTTCTTCTTGCTCTGAAAGGTTGGCACTAATAATAACAGGATATATTTTCTTTTCATCAAGATAAGCATACTTAAGATTATCAGGTAATGGTTTGAGTTCAAACACGGGATCACCCTTGGGTGGAGGGGCATCCCCTAGAATTTCAACGGGTAGGTTATGTTTCAGAATAGGTTCCTGTTGAAGGAACACTTTATCTATTTCCCTTCTTTCATTCATAAACATATCATTTTCATGGTCTAGCAAATATTGTTCTAACAGATCAGTAGGAGGTACAGCAATAGAAGCAAGACCAATTATTTCATCCTTACTAGGTAATTCTTTATCACGGGGTTGTCTACGAAACTTAGCAAAATTAAACTCATGAGACATATCCCCTAAGCCAATCGTAACAATATCCTTTTCACAATCAATCCTAGCATTAACAGTATTCAAGAAGGGTCTACCAAATATAATGGGACAAAAGTCATCTTGTGGGGAACCAAGAACAAGGAAATCAATAGGATATTTAACTTTTCCACACAAGACTTCAACATCTCTAACAATCCCAACTGGTGAAATAGTATCCCTATTGGCAAGCTTAATAGTAACATCAATACCTTCTATTTCAGCAGGTGCAATATCATGCATAATTTCTTTATATAAGTCAACAGGTATTGCACTAGCACTAGCACCCATATCACATAAGCCATGATAACAATGATCTCCTATTTTAACAGAAATAACAGGCATGCCTACAATAGGTCTGTGTATCTTAGCATCGGGTCTAGCAATATTAGCAGCCTGTTCACAGAAGTAAATAACATGCCCATCTAAATCATCATCCAAGAGATCTTTAAGCATAGCAATACTAGGTTCAACTTTGATTTGCTCAGGAGGTGTATAATTTCCAGTATTACTCTTACAAACAACATTTGAAGTTTTAGCGTCATCCTTTATCCTTTACTTCAATGGGAGGATTATATTTAAACCACTTCTTCCTAGGGAGATCAACGTGAGTAGCAAAGGATTCACAAAAAGAAGCTACTATCTCAGAGTCGAGTCCATACTTAGCGCTAAATCCATGAAAAACATCGGTATCCATAAAAGATTTAACACAATCAAACTTAGGCGTTATACCTAACTCCTTACCATCATCGGAACCCCAATCTTCAGAGTTTCATTTAATTCTTTCCAATAAATCCCATTTGAATTCAATAGTCTTCAGCATATAAGAACCAACACAGGAAGTATCGAGCATGTTGCGATCATTGGGAGAAAGCCGAGCATAAAATTTTTGAATAATCATTTCTCTGGAGAGCTCATGATTGGGGAATGAATATAACATTGACTTAAGCCTCCCCCAAGCTTGAGCGATGCTTTATCCTTCGCGAGGCCAAAAATTATATATGTAATTACGATCATGATGAACAAAATGCATAGGATAGAACTTCTGGTGAAATTCCAACTTCAATCATTTATAATTCCAAGATCCCGTATCATCACATAGCCTATACCATGTCAATGCATCTCCCTTCAAAGATAAAGTGAAGACCTTCCTTTTGACAACATCATCGGGAATACCTGCAAGCTTAAATAATCCACGAACTTCATCCACAAAGATAAGGTGTAAACCGGGATGCAATGTTCCATCTCCTGCAAAGGGATTAGCTAGCAGTTTCTCTATCATACCCAAAGGAATCTCAAAGTAAATATTTTTAGTAGGTTCAGTAAGTTGATGAGCAACTCTTTGCTCTTCTGGTCGGGATGAAGATACTCCGAACAAGCCCCTCAAAGGATTAGTTTCCATAGTAACAAGTGACAGAAAATTTCAGCACACTATATAAATGTTTCCTTACCAAGTTCCACTCACCAAAGGCGCTTCACTCCCCGGCAACGGCGCTAGGAAAGAGTCTTGATGACCCACAAGTATAGGGGATCTATCGTGGTCCTTTCGATAAGTAAGAGTGTCAAACCCAACGAGGAGCAGAAGGAAATGACAAGTGGTTTTCAGTAAGGTTTTCTCTGCAAGCACTGAAATTGTAGGTAACAGATAGTTTTGTGATAAGATAAATTGTAACGGTAACAAGCAATAAAAGTAAATAAAGTGCAGCAAGGTGGCCCAATCCTTTTTGTAGCAAAGGACAAGCCTGGACAATTTCTTATAATGAGAAAAGAGCTCCCGAGGACACATGGGAATTATCGTCAAGCTAGTTTTCATCACGCTCATATGCTTCGCGTTCGGTACTTTGATAATTTTATATGTGGGTGGACCGGTGCTTGGGTACTGCCCTTACTTGGACAACCATCCCACTTATGATTAACCCCTATTGCAAGCATCCGCAACTACAAAAGAAGTATTGAGGTAAACCTAACCACATCATTAGACATATGGATCCAAATCAACCCCTTACGAAGCAACACATAAACTAGGGTTTAAACTTATGTCACTCTAGCAACCCGTCATCTACTTATTACTTCCCAATGCCTTCCTCTAGGCCCAAATAATGGTGAAGTGTCATGTAGTCGATGTTCACATAACACCACTAGAGGAAAGACAACATACATCTCATCAAAATATCGAACGAATACCAAATTCACATGACTACTAATAGCAAGACTTCACCCATGTACTCAGGAACAAACATAACTACTCACAAAGCATATTCATGTTCATAATCAGAGGAGTATTAATATGCATTAAGGATCTGAACATATGATCTTCCACCAAGTAAACCAATTAGCATCAACTACAAGGAGTAATCAACACTACTAGCAACTCACAGGTACCAATTTTTGGTTTTGGATACAAGATTGGATACAAGAGATGAACTAGGGTTTGAGAGGAGATGGTGCTGGTGAAGATGTTGATGGATATTGACCCCCTCCCGATGAGAGGATCGTTGGTGATGATGATGGTAATGATTTTCCCCTCCCGGGGGAAAGTTTCCCCGGCAGAACAGCTCTGCCGGAGCCCTAGATTGGTTCCGCCAAGGTTCCGCTTCGTGGCGGCGGTGTTTCGTCCCATAAGCTTGCCTCTAATTTTTTCTAGGGTAAAAGCCTTCATATAGCAGAAGATGGGCACCGGAGGGCCACCAGGGGGCCCAGGAGATAGGGGGGCGCCCAATAGGGGTGGGCGCGCCCCCCACCCTCCTGGCTATGGTGTGCCCCTCTGGTGCTTTCTCCGCTCAATAATTCTTATTAATTCCAAAACTGACTTCTGTGAAGTTTCATGATTTTTGGAGCTGTGCAGAATAGGTTTCCAATATTTGCTCCTTTTCCAGCCAGAATTCCAGTTGTCAGCATTCCCCCTCTTCATGGTAAACCTTGTAAAATAAGAGAGAATAGCCATAAGTATTGAGACATAATGCGTAATAACAGCCCATAATGCAATAAATATCGATATAAAAGCATGATGCAAAATGGACGTATCAATGCTATGTTTGGTGTTCGGAAAGAAAGGCCGAACAGAGGATCAAATAACATCCACACGATTCTAATCATATTATGTGTATGTGAATAAGCAGGCGTCGCTGCTGGCCGCTGCCGCCCGCATTGCGGAGGTCTCCGGACTGAAGCGGGACATGGGGCGGGCCGAGGAAGTGCTCGGCCTTGTGAAGAGGCAGCTCGAGGAGAACAAAGGTAAGTGATACCCCGTCCGTGTGTTATATAAAGGAAAATCGTTGATGCTAATAGAAGCATCATGAATTTTAATAGGGGCCACGACCGAAGTGGTGGCCCTTAAGAAAGCGCTGTCCGAGGCCGAAGACAAGGCGGCCAAGGAGAGCACCGAGCGCGAGAAGCAGGAGGCTCGGGTAAATGAGGTCCAGCAAGAGCTCCAGGACTTCGTCAAAAAATTCGAGTCCTTGGAGCGTGACTCCAAGACGCAAGAGTCCGAGCTTGCAAAGGCCCTCCAGAGCATGCAAGACACCAAGGCCGAAGCCCAAAAGGCCCTCCAGGAGATCTAGGTGGCCAAGAAGATAGTGGCGGGTAAGGCATTCATTATGCAAAGCAAGCATGTGAAGGAGACTTTCTTTTTACTTACCCGAATTCGGAGCTCTCCAGGAGCGTTCACAGACCTGCCGCGCAGCATATCGGATGCCGCAGAGTTCTACCGTGCTGAGGAAGGGAGCTCGATGGAGAAGGTGTTCTGGTCCCAGTATATTGGGGCCGAACATCCGATGTCCTTGAGTGACCAGCTGAAGCAACTGGTCGAACTACACAAGGCGGCCGAACTAGTCATGAAGGACCTTATAGTCCAGCTGTGGCCTGGCGAGCCCCTGCCCGGAAACTACTTCGGCCTTGTAAAGCGGATGGTAAATGCCTGTCCGTGGCTTGAAGTCATTAAGCGGTCCATCTGCATTGAAGGTGCACGCAGGGCCTTCGCCCGTGCGAAAGTGCACTGGGCAAAGATGGATGCCGAGAAGCTGGTGACGGAGGGGCCGCCGAAGGGCAAGGAGCACCGTCACCCTGAGAAGTATTATGAGGGTGTCCTGAAGGGTGCCCGCCTTGTGGTGGATGAATGTGCCAAGGATGTAATATTTGAATGAATGTACTCATGTCATCATGTAATATGAAAAACGAGTTCATGTGCACTATATAACGCTTGTTGATTTAAAATATTACCTTCTGTGCGACCGTTTATAAAATCTAAGAATTGGCCAGTCGTCGGCTTCTGCCCCCATGTAGCTAGTACCGGGGTGTTCGAGATAAATCTAAACACCCTTTATCCAATTTTTTGGTCCTTTAAGGAGGTGTTTAGCGCAGCAAACAAGGCAATCGGACTATACAACTTTATCATTCTCACTTAGCCATAGAAGTCTGCAATTTTAAATTTTGGCGAAGCCCCTAGTATTCGGAAGGCCGAACTTGGGGCGCTATGCACGCCTAAATCGGACAAGGCCGATTCCTCACCCGAAGCGGAAAAAATCTTTAAGGATTTGAGACCTCTCGTACAGCGACCAGCTCTCGCCGCATCATGACAGTCAGTTTTCGGCTTTTTCTACTGAGGTGCTCATCTGGAAGAACCGGGACACAATCGCAGTAGTTCTCCCTGCGCTACCTTAGCCGATATTACGGAATGTAAGGCACCAAAACATGGGAGCCGGACAAACCCAACTATTGACCCAAGACATGATTCGGAGCTGATGCATATAATGCTATAAGTTCGGGGTGCCGCACTGTCGAAAGTGTTCGGACTTTTCTTGTCGTGTTATGGGGTACACTGAAGCCCCTGGCGAACTGAACATACCAAAGTGTATGGGTGCAATTTGTAGTAAATAAGCAGTCAAGGAAAAAGATGAAGAAATTGTAATAATAAGCTGACGTTGTATATTTTTTCCATTGTTATTTAAATAATACGTCAAAGCGTATGTATACAAGTAATGCGATGAGAAAAATAGGACTATTTAACATGTCCTAGCCAAGGGTAAGCTGCATGTGGGTATATAAAACAGGTATAACGATCGTTATCAGAGACCACCTGGGTATTCCCTTATACGTCAAAGCTTCTTACCTCCTTGGTTTTTCCCTCTTGTGATGAGTCCGATAATTTGGCTATTTGAAAGGGCTTCTAGAAAGTTGGGTCCTGAAAGAAAAAAGGTGTAAAGATGCGTGAATCCTGGGGGATCGAACCGCATTGTGGGCCGTGTCATAGTCGTGCCTCCGCCTATGCCCATGGTATTTTAAGTGCGTAATTATGTACGCGCGGCACAAATTTTGCCGCTTGACTGGGACTAGGACGGAGGCCGAATTGCTAGTCGAGCTCTGGACATGCCGGATGATCCTGTTGTGGGGTACTCCAGACTCGCTTGACGGTGTCCGGGTTCTTCATCACCGAATTGGTTGTTTGCCTAAGAAGGTTGTTTTGTACTTCTGCCGCGAGGGCCGCGGTGTGCTCCTCCGTACGGAGCGAGCGCTCTGTGTTTCCATTAACTGTTATAACCCCGCGAGGTCCTGGCATTTTGAGCTTGAGGTATGCATAATGCGGTACCGCATTGAATCTGGTGAATGTGATTCGTCCGAGCAGTGCATGACAGCCACTACGGAAGGGGACGATGTCGAAGATTAACTCCTCGCTTCAGAAATTGTCTGGAGATCTGAAGACCACTTCCAGTGTGATTGAGCCCATGCAACAGGCCTCCACACCTGGTATGACACCTTTGAAGGTGGTTTTTGTGGGCTTGATCCTTGAGGGGTCAATGCCCAATTTGCGCATTGTATCCTGATAGAGCAGGTTCAGGCTGCTGCCACCGTCCATGAGGACTCGTGTGAGATGGAATCTGTCGATGATGGGGTCGAGGACCAGTGCGGCCGAACCGCCATGACAGATACTGGTAGGATGGTCCCTGCGATCGAAAGTGATCGGACAAGAGGACCATGGGTTGAACTTTGGGGCGACTGGCTCCATCGCATAGACGTCCCTTAGTGCACGCTTCCGTTACTGCTTGGGAATATGGGTTGCGTATATCATATTCACCGTTTTCACCTGGGGAGGGAATTTCTTCTGTCCTCCTGTGTTCGGCGGCCGGGGCTCCTCATCGTCATCGCTATGCAGCCCCTTTTCCTTGTTTTCGGCATTCAACTTACCGGCCTGTTTGAACACCCAGCATTCTCTGTTGGTGTGGTTGGCTGGTTTATCGGGGGTGCCGTGAATTTAACATGAGCGATCGAGTATGCGGTCTAGATTGGACGAGCCCGGATTGTTTCTTTTGAATGGCTTTTTCCGCGGTCCGGATTTAGAGCCTCTGAATCCGGCGTTGACCGCTGTGTCTTCGGCGTTGTCACCATTGTTGTGACACTTGTGTCTATTGCATCGTGGCTTGCCGTTGCTATCTCTGGCGTCTGAATCGCCGGAGTTTTTTTAGTGTGATGTTGCTACGAGCCAGCCAGCTGTCCTCGCCCGCACAAAAGCAGGTCATGAGTGTCGTAAGGGCTGCCATGGACTTTGGCTTCTCTTGGCCAAGGTGTCGGGCGAGCCATTCATCACGGATGTTATGCTTGAAGGCTGCTAGGGCTTCGACACCCGGACAGTCGACAATTTGGTTCTTTTTAGTTAGGAACCGAGTCCAGAATTTCCTGGCTGACTCTCCGGGCTGTTGGGTTATGTGACTTAAGTCATCAGCATCTGGTGGTCGCACGTAAGTTCCCTGGAAGTTGTCAAGGAATGCGTCTTCCAGGTCCTCCCAACTGTCAATGGAGCTTGCTGGCAGGCTATTCAGCCAATGCCGAGCCGGTCCTTTGAGCTTAAGTGGTAGGTACTTGATGGCATGTAAGTCATCGCCACGGGCCATGTGAATGTGTAGGAGAAAATCTTCAATCCATACTGTGGGGTCTGTTGTGCCATCATATGATTCAATGTTCACGGGTTTAAACCCTTCTGGGAATTCATGATCCATTACTTCATCAGTGAAGCATAGGGGGTGTGCGACGCCTCTATGTCGGGCTATATCCTGACGCAGTTCGAATGAATCTGGTCTGTTGTATTCGGCCCAGCCGGACTTTTGTTTAGTGTATCCGGCGTGACGGTCATCGTCACGCGTTGTGGCGTGCCCCCGTGATCCATAGATAGATCTTGACTGTCCTGCTTTGTTTTCCAATACGTCTCCAGGTCCTTCGTGTTATTGTTTGATTGGCGACGGGGTGTGGGCTAGACTTCGGGCTGGTACGCCGCTTTGTCTCGGCCACGGGGTGGCCGGTCAGCCGCATCGTGCGCTGGTAGTGTGGGCTTTAAAGCCTCCTCCTCGAGTTGAGGTAGCAACCTGCGCTTTGGGTAACTTTTGGTAGGGCGCTCGAGTCCGTATTCCTCGGCTGCCAGGACCTCAGTCCATCTATCAGTTAGCAGATCTTGATCAGCTTGAAGCTGCTGCTATTTCTTCTTCAGGCTTTTTGCAGTGGCTATAAGTGTTGGGTTTCGTAGTAATTTCAAAAATTTTCCTACGCGCACACAGGATCATGTGATGCATAGCAACGAGAGGAGAGTGTTGTCTATGTACCCAACGCAGACCGACTGCGGAAGCAATGACACGACATAGAGGAAGTAGTCGTACGTCTTCACGATCCAACCGATCAAGCACCGAAACTACGGCACCTCCGAGTTCGAGCACACGTTCAGCTCGATGACGATCCCCGGACTCCGATCCAGCAAAGTGTCGGGGAAGAGTTTCGTCAGCACGATGGCGTGGTGACGATCTTGATGAACTACAGCAGCAGGGCTTCGCCTAAACTCCGCTACAGTATTATCGAGGAATATGGTGGCAGGGGGCACCGCACACGGCTAAGGAATCGATCACGTGGATCAACTTGTGTCAACTTGTGTGTTTAGAGGTGCCCCTGCCTCCGTATATAAAGGAGGAGAGGAGGGGAGGCTGGCCGGCCAAAGAGGGAGGCACAGGAGAGTCCTACTCCCTCTGGGAGTAGGATTCCTCCCCCCAATCCTAGTCCAACTAGGATTCCTCGGAGGGGAAGGGAGAGAGGGGGGCCGGCCACCTTCTCCTAGTCCTAATAGGACTAGGGGAGGGGAAAGAGGCGCAGCCACCTTGGGCTGCCCCTTTCTCCTTTCCACTAAGGCCCATGATGGCCCATATGGCTCCCGGGGGGTTCCGGTAACCTCCCGGTAACCCGGTAAAATCCCGATTTCACCCGGAACACTTCCGATGTCCAAACATAGGCTTCCAATATATCAATCTTTACGTCTCGACCATTTCAAGACTCCTCGTCGTGTCCGTGATCACATCCGGGACTCCGAACAACCTTCGGTACATCAAAATGCATAAACTCATAATATAACTGTCATCGTAACCTTAAGCGTGCGGACCCTACGGGTTCGAGAACAATGTAGACATGACCGAGACATGTCTCTGGTCAATAACCAATAGCGGGACCTGGATGCCCATATTGGCTCCTACATATTCTACGAAGATCTTTATCGGTCAGACCGCATAACAACATACGTTGTTCCCTTTGTCATCGGTATGTTACTTGCCCGAGATTCGATCGTCGGTATCCAATACCTAGTTCAATCTCGTTAACGGCAAGTCTCTTTACTCGTTCCGTAATACATCATCTCACAACTAACATATTAGTTGTAATGCTTGCAAGGCTTTATGTGATGTGTATTACCGAGAGGGCCCAGAGATACCTCTCCGACAATCGGAGTGACAAATCCTAATCTCGAAATACGCCAACCCAACATCGACCATTGGAGACACCTGTAGTACTCCTTTATAATCACCCATTTACGTTGTGACGTTTGGTAGTACCCAAAGTGTTCCTCCGGTAAACGGGAGTTGCATAATCTCATAGTCGTAGGAACATGTATAAGTCATGAAGAAAGCAATAGCAACATACTAAACGATCAGGTGCTAAGCTAATGGAATGGGTCATGTCAATCAGATCATTCTACTAATGATGTGACCTCGTTAGTCAAATAACAACTCATTGTTCATGGTTAGGAAACATAACCATCTTTGATTAACGAGCTAGTCAAGTAGAGGCATACTAGTGACACTCTGTTTGTCTATGTATTCACACATGTATTATGTTTCCGGAAAATACAATTCTAGCATGAATAATAAACATTTATCATGATTATAAGGAAATAAATAAATAATAACTTTATTATTGCCTCTAGGGCATATTTCCTTCAGTCTCCCACTTGCACTAGAGTCAATAATCTAGATTACACTGTAATGAATCTAACACCCATGGAGCTTTGGTGCTGATCATGTCTTGCTCGTGGAAGAGGCTTAGTCAACGGGTCTGCAATATTCAGATCCGTATGTATCTTACAAATCTCTATGTCTCCCACCTGGACTAGATCCCGGATGGAGTTGAAGCGTCTCTTGATGTGTTTGGTCCTTTTGTGAAATCTGGATTCCTTTGCCAAGGCAATTGCACCAGTATTGTCACAAAAGATTTTCATTGGACCCGATGCACTAGGTATGACACCTAGATCGGATATGAACTCCTTCATCCAGACTCCTTCATTTGCTGCTTCCGAAGCAGCTATGTATTCCGCTTCACATGTAGATCCCGCTACGACGCTTTGTTTAGAACTGCACCAACTGACAGCTCCACCGTTTAATGTAAACACGTATCCGGTTTGCGATTTAGAATCGTCCGGATCAGTGTCAAAGCTTGCATCAACGTAACCTTTTACGATGAGCTCTTTGTCACTTCCATATACGAGAAACATATCCTTAGTCCTTTTCAGGTATTTCAGGATGTTCTTGACCGCTGTCCAGTGATCCATTCCTGGATTACTTTGGTACCTCCCTGCTAAATTTATAGCAAGGCACACATCAGGTCTGGTACACAGCATTGCATACATGATAGAGCCTATGGCTGATGCATAGGGAACATCTTTCATATTCTCTCTATCTTCTGCAGTGGTCGGGCATTGAGTCTTACTCAATTTCACACCTTGTAACACAGGCAAGAACCCTTTCTTTGCTTGATCCATTTTGAATTTCTTCAAAATTTTGTCAAGGTATGTGCTTTGTGAAAGTCCAATTAAGCGTCTTGATCTGTCTCTATAGATCTTAATGCCTAATATGTAAGCATCTTCACCGAGGTCTTTCATTGAAAAACTTTTATTCAAGTATCCCTTTATGCTATCCAGAAATTCTATATCATTTCCAATCAGTAATATGTCATCCACATATAATATCAGAAATGCTACAGAGCTCCCACTCACTTTCTTGTAAATACAGGCTTCTCCAAAAGTCTGTATAAAACCAAATGCTTTGATCACACTATCAAAACGTTTATTCCAACTCCGAGAGGCTTGCACCAGTCCATAAATGGATCGCTGGAGCTTGCACACTTTGTTAGCTCCCTTTGGATCGACAAAACCTTCTGGTTGCATCATATACAACTCTTCTTCCAGGAATCCATTCAGGAATGCAGTTTTGACATCCATTTGCCAAATTTCATAATCATAAAATGCGGCAATTGCTAACATGATTCGGACGGACTTAAGCATCGCTACGGGTGAGAAGGTCTCATCGTAGTCAATTCCTTGAACTTGCCGAAAACCATTTTGCGACAAGTCGAGCTTTGTAGACAGTAATATTACCATCAGCGTCAGTCTTCTTCTTAAAGATCCATTTATTCTCAATCGCTTGCCGATCATCGGGCAAGTCAACCAAAGTCCATACTTTGTTCTCATACATGGATCCCATCTCAGATTTCATGGCTTCTAGCCACTTTGCGGAATCTGGGCTCACCATCGCTTCTTCATAGTTCGTAGGTTCATCATGATCTAGTAGCATGACCTCCAGAACAGGATTACCGTACCACTCTGGTGCGGATCTTACTCTGGTTGATCTACGAAGTTCAGTAGTATCTTGATCTGAAGTTTCATGATCATTATCATTGGCTTCCTCACTAACTGGTGTAGGTGTCACTGAAACAGTTTTCTGTGATGAACTACTTTCCAGTAAGGGAGCAGGTACAGTTACCTCGTCAAGTTCTACTTTCCTCCCACTCACTTCTTTCGAGAGAAACTCCTTCTCTAGAAATGATCCATTCTTACCAACAAATGTTTTGCCTTCGGATCTGTGATAGAAGGTGTACCCAACAGTTTCCTTTGGGTATCCTATGAATACACATTTCTCTGATTTGGGTTCGAGCTTATCAGGTTGAAGTTTTTTCACATAAGCATCGCAGCCCCAAACTTTAAGAAACGACAACTTTGGTTTCTTGCCAAACCATAGTTCATAAGGCGTCGTCTCAACGGATTTTGATGGTGCCCTATTTAACGTGAATGCGGCCGTCTCTAAAGCATATCCCCAAAATGATAGCGGTAAATCTGTAAGAGACATCATAGATCGCACCATATCTAGTAAAGTACGATTACGACGTTCGGACACACCATTACGCTGTGGTGTTCCGGGGGGCGTGAGTTGCGAAACTATTCCACAGTTTTTCAAATATACACCAAACTCGTAACTCAAATATTCTCCTCCACGATCAGATCGTAGAAACTTTATTTTCTTGTTACGTTGATTTTCAACTTCACTCTGAAATTCTTTGAACTTTTCAAATGTTTCAGACTTATGCTTCATTAAGTAGATATATCCATATCTGCTCAAATCATCTGTGAAGGTGAGAAAATAACGATATCCGCCACGAGCCTCAATATTCATCGGACCACATACATCGGTATGTATGATTTCCAACAAATCTGTTGCTCTCTCCATAGTACCGGAGAACGGTGTTTTAGTCATCTTGCCCATGAGGCACGGTTCGCAAGTACCAAGTGATTCATAATCAAGTGGTTCCAAAAGTCCATTAGTATGGAGTTTCTTCATGCGTTTTACACCGATATGACCTAAACGACAGTGCCACAAATAAGTTGCACTTTCATTATCAACTCTGTATCTTTTGGTTTCAACATTATGAATATGTGTATTACTACTATTGAGATTTAGTAAGAATAGACCACTCTTCAAGGGTGCATGACCATAAAAGATATTACTCATATAAATAGAACAACCATTATTCTCTGATTTAAATGAATAACCGTCTCGCATTAAACAAGATCCAGATATAATGTTCATGCTCAACGCTGGCACCAAATAACAATTATTTAGGTCTAATATTAATCCCGAAGGTAGATGTAGAGGTAGCGTGCCGACCGCGATCACATCGACTTTGGAACCGTTTCCCACGCGCATCGTCACCTCGTCCTTTGCCAGTGCCCGCTTATTCTGTAGTCCCTGTTTCGAGTTGCAAATATTAGCAACAGAACCAGTATCAAATACCCAGGTGCTACTGCGAGCATTGGTAAGGTACACATCAATAACATGTATATCACATATACCTTTGTTCACCTTGCCATTCTTCTTATCCGCCAAATACTTGGGGCAGTTCCGCTTCCAGTGACCAGTCTGCTTGCAGTAGAAGCACTCAGTTTCAGGCTTAGGTCTAGACTTGGGTTTCTTCTCTTGAGCAGCAACTTGCTTGCCGTTCTTTTTGAAGTTCCCCTTTTTCTTCCCTTTGCCCTTTTTCTTGAAACTAGTGGTCTTGTTAACCATCAACACTTGATGCTCCTTCTTGATTTCTACCTCCGCAGCTTTTAGCATTGCGAAGAGCTCGGGAATAGTCTTGTTCATCCCTTGCATATTATAGTTCATCACGAAGCTCTTGTAGCTTGGTGGCAGTGATTGGAGAATTCTGTCAATGACGCAATCATCTGGAAGATTAACTCCCAATTGAATCAAGTGATTATTATACCCAGACATTTTGAGTATATGCTCACTGACAGAACTGCTCTCTTCCATCTTGCAGCTATAGAACTTATTGGAGACTTCATATCTCTCAATCCGGGCATTTGCTTGAAATATTAACTTCAACTCCTGGAACATCTCATATGCTCCATGACGTTCAAAACGTCGTTGAAGTCCCGATTCTAAGCCGTAAAGCATGGCACACTGAACTATCGAGTAGTCATCAGCTTTGCTCTGCCAGACGTTCATAACATCTGGCGTTGCTCCAGCAGCAGGCCTGGCACCTAGCGGTGCTTCCAGGACGTAATTCTTCTGTGCAGCAATGAGGATAATCCTCAAGTTACGGACCCAGTCCGTGTAATTGCTACCATCATCTTTCAACTTTTCTTTCTCAAGGAACGCATTAAAATTTAACGGAACAACAGCACGAGCCATCTATCTACAATCAACATAAACAAGCAAGATACTATCAGGGACTAAGTTCATGATAAATTTTAAGTTCAATTAATCATATTATTAAAGAACTCCCACTTAGATAGACATCCCTCTAATCCTCTAAGTGATCACGTGATCCAAATCAACTAAACCATGTCCGATCATCACGTGAGATGGAGTAGTTTCATCGGTGAACATCATTATGTTGATCATATCTACTATATGATTCACGCTCGACCTTTCGATCTCCGTGTTCCGAGGCCATATCTGCATATGCTAGGCTCGTCAAGTTTAACCTGAGTATTCTGCGTGCGCAACTGTTTTGCACCCGTTGTATTTGAACGTAGAGCCTATCACACCCGATCATCACGTGGTGTCTCAGCACGAAGAACTTTTGCAACGGTGCATACTCAGGGAGAACACTTCTTGATAATTTAGTGAGAGATCATCTTATAATGCTACCGTCAATCAAAGCAAGATAAGATGCATAAAAAGATAAACATCACATGCAATCAATATAAGTGATATGATATGGCCATCATTATCTTGTGCTTGTGATCTCCATCTCCGAAGCACCGTCATGAT
>NC_041381.1:471044997-471082047 GCF_002162155.2 Triticum dicoccoides
CCAGCGCCCTATAGGCGGTGGTTCCTGTTCCTCTCCTGCATCGTCGTCCATACCGTCGATGTCTTTGGAGTTGAAGTCAAGCACGTCGGTTAGGTCATCGACAGTGGCTATTAAGTGGGTGGTGGGTGGGGAACGAATTTCTTCATCGTCCGCTTCCCACTCGAGCCAGACATAGTTCGGCCAAGAGTCTCCTGACAAGGAGAGAGACCTTAATGAATTTAGCACGTCACCCAAGGGCGAGTGCTGAAAGACGTCCGTGGAGGTGAACTCCATGATCGGTGCCCAATCAGATTCGACAGGCACGGATGCACGCAGTTCGGAGCCTGTAGCCGGAGACAAGTCCGAGGATCCGATGACACCATCCTCATAGGAGGCGGGGTCAGTGTTCGGCTCCAACACCGATGAGTGTGCGGCCTCCGTGGCGGGGTCCATCCACCCGTCCTTGGATGGCGCGATCTGCTCCGAATTAATTCTCGGGGCCGCCGCAGGCGCGAACTCCCGAACACTATCCGATGGCAGATCTAAGTTATGCTCGTCGTGACTGTTCGGCGTACCTGACATGGGCTCGAATCCGTCGAAGATCAAGTCTCCGCGGATGTCGGCAGTATAGTTCAAGCTTCCAAACCTGACCTGATGGCCAGGGGCGTATCTATCGATCTGCTCCAGATGGCCAAGCGAGTTGGCCCGCAGTACGAAGCCGCCGAATACGAAGATCTGTCCGGGGAGGAAAACCTCCCCCTGGACCGCGTCATTGAAGATGATTGAAGGAGCCATCAAGCCTCATCGTGACGACACAGTGGAACTCTCAATGAAAGCACCAATGTCGGTGTCAAAACTGACGGATCTCAGGTAGGGGGTCCGGAACTGTGCGTCTAAGGCTAATGGTAACAGGAGGCGGGGGACACGATGTTTACCCAGGTTCGGGCCCTCTCGATGGAGGTAATACCCTACTTCCTGCTTGATTGATCTTGATGATATGAGTATTACAAGAGTTGATCTACCACAAGATCTTAGAGGCTAAACCCTAGAAGCTAGCCTATGATTATCATTGTTGTTGTCCTACAGACTAAACCCTCCGGTTTATATAGACACCAGAGGGGGCTAGGGTTACACAGAGTCGGTTACAGAGAAGGAGATCTACATATCCGAATTGCCAAGCTTGCCTTCCATGCAAAGGAGAGTCCCATCCGGACACGGGACGAAGTCTTCAATCTTGTATCTTCATAGTCCAACATTCCAACCAAAGTATATAGTCCGGCTGTCCGAGGACCCCTTAATCCCGGACTCCCTCAGTACCAAACCAAATATCTTCCCGAAACCTAATCTTCTTCCCATTTCCAACTACCCACCTATAACCAAACTTAAGGGCCTTGGCAGCCCACATGACCCCTTGCCAAAACCTGGAGGTGTGTTGGGTGTTGCAAACAAAGATGTTGGGGGAATTATTAAGATACTTGGTATCTACAATAGATCTCCACAACTTCCCTTCATCTTTGATGTATCTCTTAACCCAACTCCCTAGCAAGCAAAGGTTGACATCTCTAATGTTTGGTACTCCTAATCCACCATGCTCTTTTTTCATACAAACCAAGTGCCAGTTGGCAAGGTGAAGCTTCCTATTCCCTTCAAAGTCACTCCAAAGACAGTGAGCCAGCTGGTTGTTAATCAGGTTTAGGGCCCATTTAGGGAACATAAAGAAGGACAACGGGTAGACAGGAACACTAGCAAGGCAAGTCTTGATAAGAATAAGTCTGGCAGAGTAGGAGAGTAATTTCCCTCTCCAGCCAGCCATTTTCTTCAGGATCTTGTCAATGAGAGGTTGGATGTCCTCTCTCCTCAACTTATCATAGTGAAGAGGAATTCCTAGGTATTTGATGGGGAAAGCACCCACAGTGCAGCACATGATATCAGAGAAAGACACAGTCTCCTCAGCTGCCAGCCCTATTGAGATGATTTCACTCTTAGAGTAATTAATTCTCATCCCAGAGACTTGTTCAAAACAGGTTAAAACTTTTTCAAAATTCTCAGCTTTTCTCTCATCTTTATCTATAAAGAGAATGGTGTCATCTGCATATTGCAGACAAACTACACCACTAGGAATCATATCAGAACAAAGACCTTTGATTAGGTCATTATCCACAAATTTAGCAACTAAGTTGAACAAGAGGGGGGAAATGGTGTCCTTTGTGGGCTGAGAAATTAAATTCCATATCTGCGTTTGGATGTCCCAATTGAGGTGCCTAAAATGGATTCGGTATTCCCTGATTGCAATTGGGCTGTTTGGTTGGACTATGAATTGCGGGTCGGAAACGAAACCCAAATTCAGCCTCGTATTCCCTCCTACCAAAACTTTTTTTGAACACGGTACAGACACAAGCGCTCATATATACACACACGCATACACTCACCCCTATGAACGCATACACGCACACCCTACCCCTATGAGCACATCCGAAAGACTGAGCCGACATATATCTTGAGATTTTACGAAGTCATCGTAGACGCCTCGTAGTCGATGGAAACGTCTCCTCCCACTAAATGCATGTCGCCG
This sequence comes from Triticum dicoccoides, assembly GCF_002162155.2. Classification (NCBI taxonomy): domain Eukaryota; kingdom Viridiplantae; phylum Streptophyta; class Magnoliopsida; order Poales; family Poaceae; genus Triticum; species Triticum dicoccoides. Next base: position 471,047,549 of record NC_041381.1, read on the forward strand.
GAATTCCTCTAGGATAAATACGAGCATCAAGATTTAAATCCTAGTGAACTAGAGATACCGCACTCCGTCTAATCATCTAAGCACAGATTGGTTCGCCCCTCCTACCAAAACTTGCTCCAACGATACGGAGCCTTGGCCCTCCGATTTCCTCCGAATTGGCCCTTTCCGGCAAAACGTACCCCTTCGCTGCCTTAATCCACGCGTCCTCGAAAAAAAAAGGAGGAGACGAACGGAACAGAGCGGCGACCACCAGGGAGCTCGGCGGCCACACCCAGGTTCGATTCGGTCCCGCTCCCTCCTCCTCTACCCATCTCCTTCCCCGCTCCCTCCTCCAGTTCCCGTCGCCGTACTCGGGCATCTCCGCGGCCACCACGAGGACCTCGGCGGCGACCACCAGCAGGACCGCGGGGGCGGAGGCGCCGGTTCCCCGGTCCGCTTATGCCCTGTCCGCCGTGCCCACCCCCTGTACCCATCTCCAAACCTTCTGTCGCAGGCCATCTCCTCCATGGCGCCCAGCCATCAGCACAACCACCGTGCTGTTCCTTCTCCCTTTCCTGTCCTACACCATCCCCTCCTTAGAGCATTCTTAATTTACCTTGTACTGTCTTGTACCTGTAACTTGGTTCACGTGAGGACCTTTCTGTTCTCTGTTAACTAATTTCTTTTTGTTTATGTATTGTGCAGATTTGTGAACTGTCCGTCGATCTGCAGGCCGATTGAAGGTATATGGCCGAAATTCCCTATGTTTGCTATGTCTTGTTTATGTATTTGTGCAGATTTGTGTTCTTTTATGTCTTGTTGAACTTCGAACTATCTATTTTATATTGAACTTGGAACTATATATGAACTACTGCCACGCACTGTTTATGTCAAGCATTTGGACCTATCTATTCAAATCGCTGTGATTTATGTCATGTACGAGACCATATTTGAGAGTACATGTTTGTTATTGTTTCGAATTTGTGTGATGTTATCATAAGAAAATATTGTTGTCATTGTATGACCATTTGTGTTTTCCTGTGCATTTCTAGAGTATTTATTTATTTATTTTCATTGCTATATATATTCATTCGTAGTCAGATTTCATTTTTGAGTCATGTACAACAAGGTATAGCCTGGTAATGTAGCTATGCAATTCCAAAGTTTGTCATCCAAACAGGATTTGGTATTGAGATCTTAGAGGCATTTCAAGGGCCAATTCACTAGACAACCAAACAGGTGAATTCGTATTCGTGCCATTTCAGTTTCCTCACTGGTTTGGAATTCAGACCAATTCAATACGGAGCTCTCCAATGGAGACATCCAAACGAATAGAATTGTTGAAGAATTGGTATATGTACTATGTAGGCTTCTTTTATGCAAAACTGAGGCTTCTATAATTGAGAATTTTGGTGTGTTTGTAAAACCATATTGATCTATCTCTATGTGCTACTGCTAAATTAAATAGAACGCTCACATGTCATATTTGTTGTCATTTTTTTTAGGTGGACCACCCTTTTTAAAATTCCTAGACTCGGCTACCGTAGAGCGGAACTGTGCCCGCGCGAGATGGGAATGGAGGAGTCGGCGGGGGGCGCCGCGAGGCAGGCGAAGGAGTCGCTGGAGCTTGCGTTCCAGATGTTCCAGATCCTGGACACCGGCCTCGACCGCCACACCCTCTCGCTGCTCATGGCGCTCTGCGACCGCGGCGCCAACCCGGAGGCTCTCGCCGCCCTTGTTCGCGAGCTGTCCTCCACCGCTCCCCCGTCCGCCGCTGCCCCCACCGCGCCCGCCTCCAACGCCGTGGCGGCACCGACCGCCCCCTCGCTGTTCCCCTCCAGCTTTCGGCAGCTCTAGGCTAGGGTTCGTGCCCTCGACCCCTTCTTCTTTTTCCTCATGGATGACACCTCTTGCCACTTGATCGCGTTGTATGTGTGTGCACTTAGGTCTTCCATTCTGTAGGCTCAGGATTAGTAATGCAAGGGGATCTGTGTCAAACTCGTCACATTCTAGCAAATGATTTTCTCTTCTGTTGGCTGAAATTGCTTCCTGGTTTGTATCCTCAATATTGATAATGCAATGGAGTCTGTCAAATTCTGTTATCCACATTCTTGCACATGGATTGATTCGTTGGAATTATTCATATCATTATATGACACCAATGCAAGATTACAGAGACGAATTTGAAGTACAGTCTACTTATTTGGATCACATGTATAACTGTGAACTCCACGTTTAAGTGGCTCCAAACATGCCCATGAGTAAAATTGTTGTTATGTCAATGTTCCTTGTTCTGGAGGCATCCCAATTAGTAGCTCTCCTTTATCATTCGTCTGGTTGTGGTGTAGGCACATGTGTTTCAATCGCTGCTAGATTCATCATAGTCAAGGACTGAGAATTTGAGCTTACCCTTTGTTATGTTATTCTTTCTTTATCACTGACGTTTCTACAGTAGTAAAATTATCACCAAGTTAGCTCATTGTTCTTGAACAAAGGTGGAAGCAAATGGAAATAACACAGTTAGCCGGAATGCCCCTCACCAGTGGTTGTAAGGTTTGGTTGCATCATGGTTGTAAGGTTTGGCTGCATCATTATTGTGAGATTTCAAATACTTTACAAAGCCAGCCTATGCTCCTCCCCGATAGCGTGTGCGGGCTGGCCTGCCCATCGTAAAATTGTTGAGTTCGACATTTTAACTACAGGGAGCATGCTCATGAGCATAGTTGTTATGTCAATGTTCTTTGCTCTAGACTAGAGGCATCGTAATTAGTAGTTCTTCTTTGTCATTGGTTTGGTTGAGGTACATGCACGGATGTTCCAACAACTGCTGGATATATCGTATTCAAGGACAGCATTCGAGTTCACCCTTTATCAAGTTATTGTTTTCTTTATCACTCTGGGATTAAAGGTGAAAATGCTTTACAAATCCAACACATGCTTCTCACTGGTGGTGTATTCAAGTTGGCCTGCCCATCGTATTTTTCATCTTGTTCTGGATGTTTTATGGATCTAATAGTCAAGCAGTAGCCATGTATCCAATGAAGTTGTATTTTCAAGAACAAAAATATGTACTAGTATATAGTTTAGAAGTTGATATCTCCCAAGGTGAATTGAAGCATACAACCATGATGCAGCCAAACTTGATTATGCTAAAAAAATGCTCCCATGTCCAAAATTTCAATCAATGTGCAACCACTAGAGGTACCACCTTTTTTTATTACAACATTCTAAACATTACCTTCATTCATTCAGCAGGTACCGAAGACTGGACGCAACTGAAGTTCTTGATATGAAGTCGAACCAAATCTGATACTTGGCTTGCTGGAAGAGCCGGATGAGCTTTGGTCGTGATGTTGTTTCCACAAGAAAAAGTTGTGGTTCATTGAGTTCCTGTAAATTGCCATCTTTCTTTGCTTGACTTGGACACTACTGTAGTAATCATGATGGCCACTACCTCCTCGTTCATAGTCTTCCTATATTCCCATCGCTGTATGCATCAGCTGGACATCTGGTGTTCTGTCGATTATCCTCTCTTTGACGATTGTGTTGTACTTATCTGAAAGGAACACGCCACGGCCTGGTGGCCATGAATCGAGGTCCCGTTTTCGGGATAACAATCAAAAAGCTATGAAACGATTATGGGACGGAGGGAGTAGATCTCAATCATGCTTTTTAGAAGTCACTGTAATGAATTAGTTTTTCTAGTATTGTATTGTTCTACATTCAGAACCATTCAATCCCTGGAAGACTAAGCAACGATTCATTCATATGGACATTTTGTTGTTCATTTTCAGAAGATAATATTTTCAGCCAAAGCTGTTGCTTGCATCTAAAGCTTGACCTAATCAGTGCTGTTTTCAGCCATGTTTTCGTTTTAAGTTGTTCAGTGGTGGCCTTGATGCTTAATTGAAGTCAATTTTTTAGGTTAAAGAAGAAATTGAGTTGGCCCTCGCAAATCATGCTGCTATGATGACAAGGTATTGTATATGACACCTTGTGACAAGCTTTTAGGTTCGTAAACTGATGCAGATTTATCTAACCACCTAGTTTTTTTCCTTTTTCATTAGAAGTCCCACATACACTGTTCCATCGTCATCGAAAAATTTGCAGATCCAATTCACGACTAGGCTTTCTCTTCCAATTTTCACTGGCTCCAAGGTTGAAGGTGAGGGTACCTTAAGTATTGCTCTAGTTGACACTTTGACCAGAGAGGTTGTAGTAATGGGTAAGGAGTCCCTGTTGAAGGTTGAATTTGTAGTTCTAGAGGGTGACTTTGAACTTTGAAGACGGAGAAGGCAATGACTGGACAGCTCAGGAGTTCAATACTAACATTGTTAGAGAAGACAAGGTAAACGGCCCTTCCTTTCTGGAGATGTGTTTGTTGGTCTTGATAGAGGCATTGGTAGAGTGGGAGATGTATCATTCACAGATAACTCCAGCTGGACACGCAGCCGAAAGTTCAGGTTAGGTGCAAGAACTGAGGATGGTTGTTATAAATTATAATGGCGTAAGAGTACGGGAAGCAAAAACTGAATCATTTGTGGTAAAGGATCATCGTGGAGAATGTGAGTTCATGCCGCTTTCAATTGTTATTTGTTTCTTGCACCCCTTTCTGTACATTTGATAAGTTTCATCATTTTGGCGCAGCGTCCTTAAACTTGACAACTGCACATAGAAATATAAGCACATGAATTCCTTGCTGCAATCTAGATTTGTTAGAACACATTTTATATGATAGTCATAGTCATGTAATAAAAATTTGCTTTCTCAAAGGATTTTGACCAACTTAGTTTACTCGTACTGCTAATAATGATTGGCCTATGTCATCGCTTCATTGTCTCAAATGCTACCAAAATGGACAAATGTAAATGCCTCACTTGTTATATTTTGTTCCCATTTCCCAGTGTACAAGAAGCATCACCCACCAGTTCTTGAAGATGAGGTTTGGAGACTGGAGAAGATCGGCAAGGAAGGAGCTTTTCACAAGCGTTTGAATAAGGAGAAGATAGTTACAGTCAAAGATTTTCTCACTTTATTGCATCTTGATGCTCCTAGGCTCCGGAAGGTACTATGCACTCTTTTGCAAGGTTTACAGAATTTGCTTATGTATTTATATTATATACTCTTTGTAGAGTTTACACAAGCTGTTGATGACTTGTCCATTCTATCCAAGGTTGACATGTATATTTATATCGAACGTGTTTGGCAGCATTATTTTGTAAATCTTTGAATTAGGAAAAACTGGATCCCTCATTCGGATGGATCAACTGTATTTTATCTATGGTAGTGTAAATGAGGTGTGGCATGTTGTTGCAGATGATAGTGGTGGCTCAGAAAATATGCAGATATTGGGCACTGGCATGTCAACTAAGATGTGGGAAACCTGATCATTTGTCGGGCCGGGTCCGGTTCGGGCCGGGCTTGACAAAGCCCGAAGAAAAAATCCCAAGCCCGAGTTTGGCCCGGCCTAGCCCGAAGTACACGAACAGTGGCATTTTTATTAAATTAATCATTTTCGTGATATTATATTAATTTATTATACCTATATTTTGAATAAAACACGTATATATATACACACATTTCGGGCTTTCGGGCCGGGCTTCAGGTCAGAAAGTGGAGCCTGAGTCCGGCCCGAATGTCGGGCTTAGGGTTCGGGCCGGTGGGCTGGGTTGTCCATGACCAGGTCTAGTGGGAGGTTACTATTGAGGATGCAAAAACAACATGTATACTCAGTGACAAGTTGCTTGTTTACTATCTAGAAAACCCAAGCAAAACTGCAGTTGTGTTCAATGCTGTTGGAGAAGTGAGAGGGTTAATATCGGAGAAGTTTGTTTCTGTTGATGATCTAACAGAAAAGGAGAAGGTATTCACTTTTCTTCGTCGTATAAGTTCTTTAGATCAAATTCATTTCCCCTTGTACCAGTTGCAACCTAGACCATCTGGTCTTACAGCATTTGTTCTTTCTAGGCTGAAGCAAATGCAGCTGTTAAACAAGCATTTGAAGACTGGAAGAATGTCTCGACCTGCGACAGTGAAACACTTTTGGAGAATCCGTCATAGCTCCTCAATATGGGATCCTCATCTTTATGTGAAAACGAATTTTTCCAGTTACCTGCACAAGTTGCCACTGACGATTTTGAGTTAAGCCACTTGGACATACCATCAGGTGACATTTTCTCTGTGGAACCATTGTGTGCCTTGGATCCTTGTGCGGTGGGAGCTGTAGAGAGCAGTGAAAATAGATTTCAGCCTGAGCTTCCCCCACTTGGTGGCCATGGACAGCCTCAAGAATCACTTGCTTTAGACAAGTTGTCGAATTCATTGGTTTTCGAGGAGAGCACCAGTCATGCCTCATTCAACGAAGAAGACTACTATTGCCGTCCAGATCCTCCCCCGGTATCCTTTGACTTGCAAGATCTTGGCGCTGCGCTGAAGGGAGACGGTATCAAAGCCCAAGCCATATGTCATAGGATGGATATTCTACACCAGGAGGATGGCCGCTCAGAAGAGGAAGAAATCCGGGAAATGATGATTTTCATTTGCCTGTGGTTGATTAGTTAAAAGATTGTGAGATATAGAAGTGGAGGAAAGGAAAGCATGTGTACATGAGTGGTTGGTTATCTTTCGGATCTTTTCATTTTGCGCGCTCTTTTTGCTGGTGTTCTCGAGCCGTTTTATCAGCGAGAGTCAAATGATTGTTTTGCTGGTGTTCTTATGCCGTTTTATCAGCGAAGAGTGACACCTGTAAATAATCAAATGATTGTTTTGCTGGTGTCTCAAGCCCGGTTTATCAGCGAGAGTGACACATGTAAATAATCAGATGAAGCTCTGTACAGTACTCCATCCCATAATGTAAGAAGCTTTGTCAAAAAGCTTCTTACATTATGGGACGGAGGCAGTACATAAATCCGTAAATATGAATGGTGGTGCTATTGTGTCAATTTGGTCCATAACTTGTTGCCACATGTTTTGTGTTATGACATTACATGTGCGCACATGCTGCCCAAGTATGAATGAAGTCCACAAGTGCAAAACCAAATGGATTGTGCTGTGCTGCCAAATTCAGGATCCATACTCCAAACATTTGTTGGATCTAAAGTTTCAAAGCAGCGACGCATGACATTTGTTGGATTCAGGATCCGCATCTCAGGGAAAGTTATGTACTCTCTCCATCCGTTCCAAATTCAGGATCCATACTCCAAACATTTGTTGGATCTAAAGTTTTGTGGTATGAACTTTCTGTTGTGATGTACCCTTCAGGTTTTTACCACGTAATTTAAACTAAAACCACGACGAGTAATTTGGAACGGAGGGAGTAGTACATAACTTTTCCTGAGATGCGGATTTGTATATTTTTTTACTATAATAAATACTCGCCCAAGTCAAACATGGATGGTGGGTTGAACTCCGGTAGAAGAAACTGGCTACGCTAAGAAAATCGCTTTCAGAGTGAGTGAGTAGTTGGGCAAAGCGTCAGTGTAGCGTACAGAAGGCTTCTACAGTAGTACGTATATTACAGGATATTGACCAGATCAAGATGAGGCGAACACTGACTATGTTCATAGAGTGAGTGTATACGCATGTATATGAGCGTTTGCCTCTGTACTATGTTCTAAAAAAATTTACAGCTCCTGCTGGTCTACTACGCTACACGCACACACAGACAAAGAGAAGCTCTGCTGCGTTAGCTCGGATCGGAGGTCAGAATCAAAATCATTCGAGCCATGGCTGAGCTAGCTCCGCTTTCCATGCTCTTCCTTGCCCTGCTCGTCGTCGTCCCCGTGCTCCACTTCATCCGGTCGTCACGCCGGCATGAGGGAAGCAGCCGGCCGCGGCCTCCGCCGTCGCCATGGGCGCTGCCAGTCATCGGCCACCTCCACCACGTCGCCGGCGCGCTCCCGCACCGCGCGATGCTGGGCCTGTCGCGCCGCCACGGCCCGCTCATGCTGCTCCGCCTCTGCGAGCTCCGCGTCGTCGTCGCCTCCTCGGCCGACGCCGCGAGGGAGATCATGAAGACCCAGGACCTGGCGTTCGCGTCGCGGCCCATGACCCCGACGGGGAAGGCCCTCCTCGGCGACAGCCCGGGCATCGTGTTCACGCCCTACGGCGACGCGTGGCGCCAGCTCCGCAGGATCTGCACCCTCGAGCTCTTCACCTCCCGCCGCGTCAGGTCCTTCCGGCCCGTGCGCGAGGAAGAGGTCGGGCGGCTGCTCCGGTCGGTGGCGGTGGCGGTGGCGCCGTCTCCGTCTCCGTCGTTGGCGGTGAACCTGAGCGAGCGGATCAGCGCATACGTCGCGGACTCGTCGGTGCGCGCCGTCATCGGCAGCCGGTTCAAGGACCGCGGCGCGTTCCTTCGGATGCTGGAGCGGAGGATCAAGCTCGCGCCGGCGCAGTGCCTGCCGGACCTCTTCCCGTCGTCGCGGCTGGCGATGCTCGTCAGCCGGATGCCGCGCGAGATGAAGCGGGAGCGCCGGGAGATGAGGGACTTCATCGACGCCATCATCCAGGAGCATCAAGAGAACAGCACGGCCGGCGCCGGCGCCGACGACGACGACTTTCTCGACGTCCTCCTGAGGATCCAGAGAGAGGGGAAGCTCGATCCTCCCCTCACCACCGACGACATCAAGGCAGTCATCGTCGTAAGCTGCTCATCTCGATCTTCTCCTACTACTCCTACAATGGAGGAGAAATTTTCAACACCGTACGTACGTCGGCGACTAACTTCCTCTGCTTCAACTCGGACAGGACATCTTCATAGCGAGCAGCGAGACGTCGGCGACGGCGCTGCAGTGGGCCATGGCCGAGCTGATGAGGAACCCGAGGGTGATGCGCAAGGCGCAGGAGGAGGTCCGGCGAGCCCTCGACGGGCGCGACAGGGTCACGGAGGAGAGCCTGGCGAGCCTGCGCTACCTGGACCTCGTCATCAAGGAGGTGCTCCGGCTTCACCCGCCGGCGACGATGTTGCTCCCCCGCGAGTGCCGGGCCCCGTGCCGGGTCCTCGGCTTCGACGTGCCGGTGGGGGCCATGGTGCTCGTCAACGCGTGGGCGATCGGCAGGGACCCGGCGCACTGGGACGAGCCGGAGGAGTTCTCGCCGGAGAGGTTCGAGGGCGGCGGCGTGGACTTCAAGGGCACGGACTTCGAGTACATACCGTTCGGCGCCGGGCGGCGCATGTGCCCCGGGATGGCGTTCGGGCTGGCCAACATGGAGCTCGCGCTCGCCAGCCTTCTCTACCACTTCGACTGGGAGCTGCCGGACGGGACGGGGCCCGGGGAGCTGGACATGGCCGAGCTTCTGGGGCTCACCACGCGGCGGCGCTCCGACCTCCTGCTCGTCCCGGCGATCAGCATGCCATTGCCAAAGCAAAATTTGAATGCGCCAAGCGAAAATTCTTTCGACATTAAGCCTTAGGGTAGCGAAATTTGCAACATGGGAGATTTATTGCTATTGCTTCAATTCCAGCAAAGAAAGAAAGAATAGAACAAAAGTGATATTTTTACACGTATGGTACCAGTCTACCAAACCACAATCACATCACCAGAACCTGACCAGAACTACTTCTGCACAGAGCACAGGAAAAAACCAAGTAAATTTATTCAGAACATTCCATGGCGCTCTCAAGATGATCGTGCTGTTCCGCTTCTGCACTTCTGTTATTTGGTAGTATGAGATCTTGAAATACCAGTGGTCGATTAGACTGGTTTTCTCAGGTCTGAAATATATAATACAATTATGCACTCTTGATTCTCTTCCGAGAAACAAAGAGGTATCGCCGCAGCGCAAGCAGCGAGATCCAAGTGAACTTTGAAATCTTCTCTTTTATCATCAGCAGTAATGCGGAGCTCAGAACTGTCTTTAGTATCTGAGCATGCAATCCTTTGAAGAACCCTGGGATGCCTTCCTTGTTCCACATTGCATGCATGGCGCCCAACATTGTTTTGGGAGGCCTTGAATTGCCTGGCTTTTCAGATTCGTCCTCGTCGTCCTCATCGGGGTCTGCAGCCTGAATCATGACCTTGCACCTGTTTGGAAAATGGCGTCATATAATTGCAGTGGCGGTTGAATTTATAGGCAGCACTAACAGGCAAAAGCAAGTGGGAAGGTCCAGATAACAAGTGCTGGCAAAGTGAAGTTTCCATACCTGATTAATGGGTAAGTCAAGATTGTCGCAACACTTTTTGAGATGGCACCAAGGAGAAATGCCGAGAAAGCAGAAAGAGCAACCGGGGAAGAATCACCTGCTGATTCTGCATTTCTACGCGTTTGCCTCAGAATTAGCTTCTGCTTAAGCTGGTCAAACACGGTGTACTGCAAAGGATTGCACATAAAACAGTTGTTATCTCGTGCACGAAGAAGGAAAAGAAAATAAAGCTTATAACGTTACAAGTTACACCCAAGAGCAGTACCGTTAAGGTTGTATTCAGATTAAGAATACACTGCTACTTTTCACTTTAAATATGGTAATGCAGCATGGATTTTGAGTCGCTCGACTAGTCACGACTAGTCGACGACTAGTCTATGAGTCACAAAAATATGGTCGACTCAGCTTAGTGTCGACTCGCAACTCTTGAGTCGCGACTAGTCACAACGCAGGCTCGACTTCTTCCGAGTCGCTGCCCCAGAGCGACTCGCATGAGTCGCGACTCGAAAACCATGTAATGCAGACACTACATACTCAATAATACTGAAACATGTTTGAAGGCTCTACAGTTACTACAAAACATCAACGACTTATTGACTGAATCAAGAAGGTGAAAATCATGAGGCCAATGGTTCACACCATTTTGCAGACCTAAATATATGCATTTGCTCTAGTAGGAGACATGGACAACAACACACATCCACAGATAAGTCCTGAACTTCTTCCTCCCAGTTCGTTCAAGATATTATCCCAAGTTCCATAATGGAAGGTACGACTGTATGAGAGCCCCATTTAATTTACAGATAACTGCAATGGTACTTACAAGTACATCGTAGTACACAACCAGACAACATTCCAAGAATTTTGCCCTAGCTAAATATTTCTTTGTGATGGCTCCCATGTTTGTTCAAGCAGAAAATGTTAAATTGGATTGAGGCATCTACATGTCTCTTTACCAAAAAATACTCGAGCAATGTATACAGAAAAGGACATAGCTGGACAATGTAACTCAAGAGGGCCAATATTAAGTTCTACAAGATCTGTCGTACAATAATGATGCAAAAGTTAGTACCTGAATTGAAGGATTGCATGTTAACATAAGGGAAATGCCCAAGCCATCGAATGCCTCAAGCCAAGTACCTTCCGCGAGAGTTGCTCGCAGCCCTTTGGACTTTCCGAAAGCACTTGTTTGCATTCTAGAAGATGCTGTATCTAATGGCTGAAATGGTGAGAGAAACGAGTATAAGATCAGGCAGCTAAAACTGTTTTTCAAGAATCTATAAGATTAGTTACCTGTGTCACAACAACTGTGCAAGCACCAGCGGCGGCTGCAATCAGCAAGTTGGCTTTTGTTCCAATAGATTTAGCTCCACTCTTCTCCAGGTAGAGTCTTTTGAAATAGCTATAGCCATAAAAGTAAACAAACTGCGAAATGAAGGACTGGATATTCTTCGTCTTAAGGCCCTGATATAGGGACAAAAATTGCTTTTTCTTAATTGCTTCCCAAAAGACATCTGAAAGGTTCCTGAAAAGTCATGAGGCCAGTTAGTTTGTACAATGGAGTAACTAGAGAAGTTCAATGTATATGATGAAAAGGAATTTTATGCTAGAGATGTAACAGCATGCAGTGAAATCAAAAAACATAAAGGGGAAGACATACTAGATGAAAAGATAAATTTTCATAAGCTCAAAACCTTTTAAATATTTTTTAGAGCACACAAATGCAGCCAATTGAACATCTCAACTAGCCAAAATATTTAAGGCCAACACATCTCTCTTAGTAGTGCATGAGAATATATTGTTTATGGTAAATGTCTTCACATTTCAGTTACTACTAGGTCTAGGTGATTGGCAAGGAAACACCTTCACGGGTATGATCCTTTTATTTTGGCTAAACTACTTCCCTTGGCAGCTTCACAAATTACAACAATGATTCATCTCACTATTTGTAGAGCTTGTAAGGAATCAACCCAACCCCTGTTGCTTGGAACTGAGCCGTGAGCTCCTTCCTTATTTAACAACCTGAAGTAATTATGCATACAGATTTGTACAATTTCTAGATTCAGCGAACTCCTTGCGAATTAACAGTCCTAGCAACTTGTGCAAAGACCATTAACTGTTTGCCCTTCACCAAACAAAAAACTTGGGCCTAAGGAGATATTGATTTACTGAATTCACGATAGGGTTAAGTGGAAACCAGCCCGTCCACGTCTAACGCAGGATGGATATTCCTAGCTGGCAGGATGATCCACGGAGGATCCCAAGCATCGTCTGCGGAATCCAGTCCCCCAGATCCGAACTCGCACTCAATCGAGCACCCAAATTCCAGTCCTGGAGCCGGCGATCAGCTTATGTCCAGACGGGCAGCAGGCACCAGCAATCCGCAACGGAATCAAGGAGGGGGGCCGGCCCAGGGGAAGGGGGGAGAGGGGAGCAGGAGGGACTGGCTGACCTGTACTTGTGCGCGCCCTGGTCCGTCTGGACGTCGGCCTGGAACTTGGTCTTGCAGGTGTCGAGCGGGTAGAGCACGGTGGTGCTGACGAGCGCGCCGACGGCCCCCGACGCCGCCTCGGCCAGGCTGTCCCAGTCCACCCCGCCGCCGCCGTCCTCCCCCTCCATGGCGGCCGACGAGATCCCCCGAGCCCGACTCCGAGAGGAATCTCTGCAAGGCAAGGCAGTCTCTCCCTCTCCCTCCTCGGAGCTCTCGGCTGGCTGCTAGTCTGTTGCTGGGTCCAAGCTGCCTGTAAGTAGTAATAATCGGCGGGCGTACCTTCCAGCGAGGAGGGAGGGAGGGAGGGAAAGGGGGTGTGTGTAGGCAGGAGGAGGAGTAGGAGAAGAGGGAGACGTGACGGCAGAGGAGGGCCAGCGTGGCGGCTGCGAGCCAGCCAGGCCACTACGAGTCACGTACCCACGGCTGCACGACACGGCACGGCACGCCGGTCTGGTTTCGCTGACCGTTTCGGGGCGGGGTATCTGGCTGGTGCGTCCCAGTATCTTCGCGGTACGTTGGAACGAGCCGTTTGGGTTTTCCGTTGGGGTGGGTGGGTGGTGGCGCCATGGATCGATCGTGCGCCCGAGCACCCGAGCTCCAGTGGCCTGTGGGTGTGGGTGGGTGGAGACGGCGAGGACGACCGGAAGGGACCTGCCGGGCGCGAGGGCCTCTGCTCTGCTGGCCCGTCGTCGGTCTTTGGTCAGTCCGCCATCTTCCACACTTGGACGACACTAGTCGGAGGGGCTCGCTCGCCACGTGAACCTCGTGCCCGTTTCTGCGTTTTTTTTAACATCAGACACAAGCGCTTATATACACGCGTATACACTCACCCCCTACCCTTATGAGCACCTCTGAAAAATTATGCCGGCATATCATCTTGAGATTTACGAAGTCACCATAAGCGTCTCGTCGTCGACGGAAGCATCTCCTCCCGCTGAATGCGCATCGCCGAAAATCATGAAATAAATCCAGAAATAAATGCGAGCACCAAAATTTAAACCTTAGTGAGATGGGGATACTACAGTCCCTCTAATCATCCAACCACAGGTTGGTTCACGTTGAACTGCTCTCTTCCTGCTGCGCGGACGCGGCAACCGGATGGTGTGTGGGCAAGGGACGGGACTGACCTTAGGTGCGATTTGCGCCCCCTCCCCTTGGTATGTTTGCAACGCACCTCTGCAAATGCCCACGCTGCCCGTGCAACCAGAAGGCTCCTAGGTCCTCAACTTTCTTCTCCTTTTTTTTCCTTTTGCGGAAGGGTCGAAGGTTCGTATATTATATCAAATCGGGCCTTACAAAAAACTTCCATCGAAGAATAAGAAACTGCAAGCAGGTATTTAAAGAAAATCAACACCGTCTTTCTTCCGCCTCTGTCTCAATGGAGCAATTAACATACGAGCTTGACGACACATCGGCTGGGAAGTCCTCGACGTAGACCAGAAGATGTTGACGGCCACGATCTACACAAACCGCAAACCCTGAGAAGCTAGCACAGAGTAGGGCCCAAAGATAATCCCAACTCCGGCCAAACAGGGGGGGGGGCACAAACCTCGCAAGTTCCTCTACAAAGCACCATCTCGATGAGCTTCATCGGACGAAGAAGGAAACCGAAAAGAAAAATATATGTCGCAACATCTTCCCCTTCGTGGGAGGAAGCCGGTCACCTAAAACAAAAATGAAGACAAAAACGAGGCCCGAATTCTGGCCCTGGATGAAGCTTCACGTGTGCTCCGTCAATGCCAAACAACATCACCAGAATGACGATAAGACGGTGAGGTCTTGCTCGTCCATGATTGATGAGGACATGACTACCTTGGATACGACAAAAAATATTGCATACATGTGTACTTGTGAGGTGATTTCTAATGCAAACTATGCAATAATTTATGTCATCCAGGACAAAAATACTTCACAAACTTCTGTGTCATGTCTAATTGCAGGTGTATGGGACATTTGTACAATCCACATATGGAGATAAGTGAAAAAGAGAAGTTTAGGTGTTGTTTAAAAAGTCCTCTCACGTCATTTTTGGGCCAAGAGAAGATAGAGTCCAAGTCTCTCGCGTCCTGAATTCAGATTCGAACTACACAAACATACCTGACTCAAAATGCAAAGAACTCTTTCATACGGACTACGAATTGGGTGATTCTTTTTTTGTTGGAAATTAGATTTCGTGCTCTTTCCAACCCAATTGGATTCACCTTAAAATTCGTCTGAAGCGTTGAGTTATCGACGAAACAATCTGATGATGCAGCAGAATCCGAGTCAAACTACAAGTCCAAAGGTGTTGCATTACCTCCACTTCGGCCCATGAGCCTTGTACGACCTAGGGTTAGTTTTAGGATGCCTTGGGGCGTCCTCCCACCTCCTTGGCCGCCACCCCTTGCTCCTATATAAGTAGATCCATCTAGTAGCTTTTTCTTGGGTTTTGTTTAGATTAAAAGTTCTCCATAGCTACAACTTCGCGTACTTCCTTTGTGTTCAATGACCAGACCAAGACGTCACAGAACCCCACCTTGATCAATAAAGTTTTCATCTTATATTCGCAATATCCAAATTGCAATCTTAGTTTCTTGCTTGTTCTTCGTTTGCTTGCAGGAAATAGACCTTCGTGGTCAGGTTGATCGTGCTCCGACGTGGTCAATAACCCCTCGGAAGTTGATTTAGCGATTGCTAAGGCGCGATGTCTTCGCACGTTCGTAGTCGGATCGTCAAAGCCGACTCCCAGAGAAAATGATAGCTATCTCATCGAAACATCGGGACACCTTCGCCTCTATAACCGATGGCGTCATGGCCTCGCCACCGCCAGTCAGACACTTAGACTTAACCTTAACTAAAGTCCCCTTGATTGGCGCCATGGCCTCGTTATCACCCGTCAGACACATCGACTTAACCTTAACTAAAGCCCCCTGGTTGGCGCCATGGCCTTGCCACCACCACCCAGACACTTAGACTTGACCTTAACTAAAGCTCCCTGATTGGCGCCAAAAGGCATCCTGGGACTCTGAGAAAACCTAGCCATCATTGTTTTGCATGAGATCATGTGTGTGTGTTCGGTTACATTTAAAACCAAAATACAATTTCAAATTGAGACAGGCTCTCTCAACCTTGGCTGCCAGATATGCCAAATTTTGATGGATCACATTCTCAGCCATTGTATCTGCAATGTCATCATCTACTCTAGTGGCAGCATGACTTCCGTGTCAGGAACCATGCACCGGATAACCATTGTTCTTTGAGGGGGCTTAAGTTTTTTTATCTGAAATTTCATTTAGTTTCAAGTTGCGCCGGGTAGGAATCGAATGAAAAGTTCAGTTAGTATATGTTTCTTATATTTGTGTGGTTATATTTTTTGTGTGAAATAAATTTGTTTCTTGCATAGTTGTATTATTTACCTGCAAAAAGAAAGTATAGCTATATTATTACATACACCTAAGCTAGATCTTATTTATGAAAGCAGATTATTTATTTCTATTGCATTCAACCTTATTTATCTCTAATGTGTTATTGAGATGAGATATTTTGAATACTTTATAGAAAAATGCATTATCTTCAAAACAAATCTAAAATCCCAAATTTATATCAGTTAACATATACAACCAACCAAAAAAAAACTTGTTTATATATAGCCCCCAAGTACATGCGTATAATTCCATGAAAAATCATGCAAAATACTACCTCTGTACCAAAATATTGGACATCTTTGTAAAATGTCTTATAGTTTGATAAGGAGGGAGTACTTAAATGCTACCATGTGAATTATGACAATGAGAAGTTTAGTTTTAGAATTTTCTGTTCGAACTGAAGCAGGAATCAACAACTCAAAAAAACAGCAATTGTTTTACCTTCAAACTTAATCACGTGCCACTGCACCAGAGTGATGCGTTGGTCGGAGCAGCAACCAGGTGGCCCTAAGGACTCCCTGCTTCCACCTGGGTTGGAAAAAGCAGCCTTTCGCGTGCGCGACGCCGAAGAGGACACTGACAACACTAGTATGTCGGACCTCATAGTCGTAGTAAATACGGCAAATTTCATGTTTTGACCCTTTTCTTGTCTTATTTCGATATCTGACCCATGTTTGATTTTTTTTTAAATCTGACTCTTTTGCCTACTACCAGGGACAATGGCGGTAGGTCCCCACAGCCTACCGCTGTCGACCGTGGCAGTAGGTGTCGAGACGGCGACAAACGACCATCAGCTCGGGCTGACGTGGAAAAGGAACCTACCGCCAGACCACCTGGCGGTAGGATTCGAACACCTACCGCCAGGGACCCTACGGGTAGGGTCCTGGGGTGGATAAGGTTGGAGGGGCTGGTGTGTAGGCCCCACCAGCATGCTTCTTCCCCACTCTTCTTCTTCCCCGCGGTGAGCTCCTCCCCTCTCTCTTTCCCCCACCCAAACACCCCCCTACACCCACTCCACTTGCTTGAGGTTTCACTGGTGGATCCGGAGCATTTTCATCCCCCAAGGTACCTCTCCCACTTTCCCTCATTTTGATTGGTTGAATTCTTGGTTTTGTGTGCTTTAGCTCAATTTATTGCAAACACTAGATGTTGATTTTGTTGTGTGCATTTATGATGCATTTATGACACATTTATGATGCATTCATGGCTATCTTTGTGCTTGTGCTTGCCTAGGGTTAGGGGTTATAGTGGTAATGTGAGGGGATAGTGTTAGGGTTAGTGTTAGTGTTAGTTTTAGGGGTTAGGGTTAGGGGTTAGGATTATAGTTATGGTTGTTGGGGAACGTAGCATGCAATTTCAAAAAAAATTCTACGCTCACACAAGATCTATCTAGGAGATGCATAGCAACGAGAGGGGGGAGTGTGTCTACGTACCCTAGTAGACCGAAAGCGGAAGCGTTTGACAACGCGGTTGATGTAGTCGAACTTCTTCTCGTTCCGACCGATCAAGTACCGAACGTACGATACCTCCGAGTTCTGCACACATTCAGCTCGATGACGTCCCTCAAACTTTTTATCCAGCAGAGTGTCGAGGAAGTAGATGAGTTCCGTCAGCACGACGGCGTGGTGACGGTGATGGTGAAGTGATCTGCGTAGGGCTTCGCCTAAGTACTACGAGAATATGATCGGAGGCATAAATTGTGGAGGGGGGCGCCGCACACGGCTAACAATAGTTGATGTTGTGTGTTCTAGACGTCCCCCTCCCCACATATATATATATATATATATAGGTGGGAGAGGAGGAGAGGCAGCCAAGGGGCGCCCCAAGTAGGATCTGAATCCTACTTGGGGTTTCCCAAGTGGCGCCCCTCTTACCTTGTATAAACAAGGGGGAAGGAAAGGGGGGAGGGAAGGAAGGAGGAGTCCTACTCCACACTTTCCTTGCCCTCCCCTCTTTCCTTCACCTCCTCAAAGGGCTGGCATGTATAGGGGCACATCAGCCCCTTGTGGGCTGGTGTGTTCCCTCTCTTGGCCCATAAGGCCCATATCTTTGTCGTGGGTGCCGGAAGCTCCTTTCCGGTGACCCGATAAGTACCCGGTACCCTCCGAAACACTTCTAGTGTCCGAATACCACTGTCCTATATATCGATCTTTACCTCTCGACCATTTCAAGACTCATTGTCATGTCCGTGATCACATCCGGGACTCCGAACAACATTCGGTCACTGATATGTCTCCAACGTATCTATAATTTTTGATTGCTCCACGGTGTTATATTATCATCTTGAATGTTTTACAATCATTTTATAGTCATTTTATATCATTTTTTGGTACTAACCTATTGACATAGTGCCCAGTGCCAGCTGCTATTTTCTACTTGTTTTTTACATCACAGAAAATCAACACCAAACGGAGTCCAAATACAGTGAAACTTTTTGTGGATTTTTTTGACGAGAAGACATCCAGTGGGCCAAGAAAGTACCCGAGGGGAGCTCCGAGGGGAGCACAACCCACTAGGGCGCGCTTGGAAGCCCAGGCGCACCCAGGTGGGCTGTGCCCACCTTGGTGGCCTCCTGCACCGCCTTTTTGCTCCATAAATACCCCAATATTCCAGAAACCCTAGGGGAGTCGACGAAAATCAATTCCAGCCGCCGCAAGTTCTAGAAACACCAGATCCAATTTAGACACCATCATGAAGGGGTTCATCATGTCCATTGGTGCCTCTTCGATGATGCGTGAGTAGTTCTTTGTAGACCTACGGGTCCGTAGTTAGTAGCTAGATGGCTTCCTCTCTCTCTCTTGATTCTTAATACAATGGTCTCTTTTAGATCCATATGATGTAACTCTTTTTGCGGTGTGTTTGTTGGGATCCGATGAACTTTGAGTTTATGATCAGATCTATGTTTTTATCCATGAAAGTTATTTGAGTCTTCTTTGATCTCCTTTATGCATGATTGCTTATAGCCTCGTATTTCTTCTCCGATATTTGGGTTTTGTTTGGCCAACTTGATCTATTTATCTTGCAATGGGAAGATGTGCTTTGTGATGGGTTCCATCTTACGGTGCTTGATCCCAGTGACAAAAGGGGAAATGACACATATGTATCCTTGCTATTAAGGATAACAAGATGTGGTCTATTTCTACATAAATAGATCTTGTCTACATCATGTCATCGTTCTTATTGCATTACTCTATTTTTCCATGAACTTAATACACTAGATGCATGCTGGATAGCGGTCGATGTGTGGAGTAATAGTAGTAGATGCAGGCAGGAGTCGGTCTACTAATCTTGGATGTGATGCCTATATAATGATCATTGCCTGGAGTTCGTCATGCGTATTTGAAGTTTTATCAATTGCCCAACAGTAATTGTTTTCCCACCGTTTGACATTTTTCTCGAGAGAAGCCACTAGTGAAACCTACGACCCCCGGGTCTCTTCTTATTGTATTTGCCTTTGCAATCTATTTTCCTTTGTTTTTATTTTCAAATCTATTAAACCAAAAATTTAAAAATACCTTGCTGCATTAAATTTCATTTGCGATCTATTTATCCTATCTATCACAACTTTATCACGTCTTCTCGCCAATTTGAGGCATCATTACCCAAAAGGGATTGAGAACCCCTTTAACACGCCAGGTTGCGAGTATTCGTTATTTGTTTGCAGGGGCTGTTTACATTGTGTTGCTTGGTTCTCCTACTGGTTCGATAACCTTGGTCTCATCAGTGAGGGAAATACCTACTGTCGCTGTGCTGCATCATCCCTTCCTCTTTGGGGAAATACCAACATAGTTCAAGCAGGCATCAGTCACCAAATCACATAACTCATATAATACAATATCGTCATCAAACGTTAAGCGTGCGGACCCTACGGGTTCGAGAACTATGTAGACATGACCGAGACACCTCTCCGGTCAATAACCAATAGCGGAACCTAGATGCTCATATTGTCTCCCACATATTCTATGAAGATCTTTATCGGTCGAACCGCTATGACAACATACATTATTCCCTTTGTCATTGGTATGTTACTTGCCCGAGATTCGATCGTCGGTATCTTCATACCTAGTTCAATCTCGTTACCGGCAAGTCTCTACTCGTTCTGTAATGCACCATCCTGTAACTAACTCATTAGTTACTTTGCTTGCAAGGTTTCTTATGATGTGCATTACCGAGAGGGCCCAGAGATACCTCTTCGATACTCGGAGTGACAAATCCTAATCTCGATCTATGCCAACCCAACAAACACCTTCGGAGATACCAGTAGAGCATCTTTGTAATCACCCAGTTACGTTGTGATGTTTGATGGCACATAAGACATTCCTCTGCTATCCGGGAGTTGCATAATCTCATAGTCGAAGGAATATGTATTTGACATGAAGAAAGCAATGGCAATAAAACTAAACGATCATAATGGCAATTAAGCTACCGAATGGGTCTTGTCTATCACATCATTCTCCTAATGATGTGATCCCGTTTATCAAATGACAACACATGTCTATGGTTAGGAAACTTAACCATCTTTGATCAACGAGCTAGTCTAGTAGAGGCTTACTAGGGACACAATGTTTTGTCTATGTATCCACACATATAACCATCTTTGATCAACGAGCTAGTCTAGTAGAGGCTTACTAGGGACACAATGTTTTGTCTATGTATCCACACATATATCAAGTTTCCAGTTAATACAATTCTAGCATGAATAACAGACATTTATCATGAAATAAGGACATATAAAATTACAACTTTATTATTGCCTCTAGGGCATATTTCCTTCAATCTCCCACTTGCACTAGAGTCAATAATCTAGTTCACATCGCTATGTGATTTACACCCAAAGAGTACTTAGGTGTGATCAAGTTTTGCTTGTGAGAGAGGTTTAGTCAACGGATCTGCCACATTCAGATCCATATGTATTTTGCAAATTTCTATGTCTATGATGCTCTGCATGGAGCTACTCTAGCTAATTGCTCCCACTTTCAATATGTATCCAGACTGAGACTCAGAGTCATCTGGATTGGTGTAAAAGCTTGCTTCGACATAACTCTTTATGACAAACTCTTTAGCATCTCCATAATCGAGAAACATTTCCTTAGTCCTCTTAGGTAACTAAGGATAATTTTGACCACTGTCCAGTGATCTACTCCTAGATCACTATTGTACCATCTTGCCAAAACTCATGGCAAGACACATAACAGGTCTGGTACACCGCATGACATACTTTATAGAACCTATGACTGAGGCATAGGGAATGACTTTCATTCTTTCTCTATCTTCTGCCATGGTCGGGCTTTAAGTCTTACTCAACTTCACACTTTACAATACAGGCTAGAACTCCTTCTTTGACTGATCCATTTTGAACTCCTTCAAAATCTTGTCAAGGTGTGTGCTTTGTGAAAGTCCTATTAAGCATCTTGATCTATCTCTATAGATCTTGATGCCCAATACATAAGTAGCTTTACCGAGGTCTTTTATTGAAAATTACTTATTCAAGTATCGTTTTATGCTATCCAGAAATTCTATATCATTTCCAATCAACAATATGCCATCCACATATAATGATAGAAATGCTATAGAGCTCCCACTCACTTTCTTGTAAATACAGGCTTCTCTAAAAGTCTGTATAAAACCATATGCTTTGATCACCTCATCAAAATGTATATTTCAACTCCGAGATGCTTGCACTAGTACATAGATGGATCGCTGGAGCTTGCACACTTTGTTAGCACCTTTAGGAATGACAAAACCTTCTGGTTGCATCATATACAACTCTTCTTTAAGAAATATCCATTTAAGGAATGCAGTTTTGACATCCATTTGCCAGATTTCATAAAATGCGGCAATTGCTAACATGATTCGGACGGACTTAAGCATCGCTACAGTCGAGAAAGTCTCATAGTAGTTAACCCCTTGAACTTGTCAAAAAACCTTTTGTGACAAGTCGAGCTTTGTAGATAGTAGCATTACCCTCAACGTCAGTCTTCTTCTTGAAGATCATTTATTCTCTATGGGTTGCCGATCATCGGGCAAATCCACCAAAGTCCACACTTTGTTCTCATACATGGATCCTATCTCAGATTTCATGGCCTTAAGCCATTTATCGAAATCTGGGCTCATCATAGCTTCTTCATAGTTCGTAGGTTCGTCATGGTCAAGTAACATGACTTCGAGAACAGGATTACCGTACAACTCTGGTGCGGATCATGGTCTGGTTGACCTACAAGGTTTAGTAGTAAGTTGATCTGAAGTTTCATGATCATGATCATTAGCTTCCTCTCTAGTTGGTGTAGGCATCATGGGAACGGATTTCTCGGATGAGCTACTTTCCAAATTGAGAGAAGGTACAATTACATCATCAAGTTCTACTTTCCTCCCACTCACTTCTTTCGAGAGAAACTCCTGCTTTAGAAAGGTTCCATTCTTGGCAACAAAGATCGTGCCTTCGGATCTGTGGTAGAAGGTGTACCCAATTGTTTCCTTAGGGTATCCTACGAAGACGCACTTCTTCGATTTGGGTTCGAGCTTATCAGGCTAAAGCCTTTTGACATAAGTGTCGCAACCCAAACTTTATGAAACGACAACTTAGGTTTATTGCCAAACCATAGTTCATACTGTGTCATCTCAACGGATTTAGACGGTGCCCTATTTAACGTGAGTGCAGTTGTCACTACAAAAAAAGACACATCCATGACATTTTGGGCCGAACGAATTTTTTTCTTGTCATACTTATGACACTCCTATGACGATAATTGTGACAAAACCCGGTATCATCATAGATGTGGTGGGCTCCTACTTCTATGACAAAAAATCATGACAGAAAATGGGCTTTTCATCCTGGGCGGGCCGGAGACGCAGTTGCATGACATTATCTGGGCCGTGCATGATGGAAAAAACCGTGGTAGAAGCGAGGGCGAGGAAAATATCGGGGAGTTCCTGGTTACGGTGGGTGGTCGGGGGTTGAGCAATGCGCGTTTCTCTCGTACACATACGCACGTGGGTGTGAGGCATTGGGCTCTAACTGAACCCGAGCGAGGCGTCACATAACTAAACCCGAGCGATTGCACTGCAGGCTACGCGTTATTGAACCAGAGCGATCGATCGATGGCTGTTAACTGAACCCGATCAGCGATTCCTTCGCTACTGCTGCTAACTGAAGCCGATCGATGGTGCCTCTGGATGAACAGTGAGCATTGTTTGGGGGGTTTGGATGAAGAGTTCCCGGTGGGGGTTAGATGAACAGGACCCCATGGTATTACCGCTGGATGAACAGGACCCCGATTGTTCGAGCTGGGTGGGCGTGGATGAACAGGACCCCGTGGAGGGCTGGATGAATAGGACCCCGTGGAGGAAAGGTTGAACAGTAGCCAGTGGAGGGCTGGTTGAACATTAGCCTGTGGAGGGGTGGTGGAACAGGACCCCATGGAGAGGGCTGGTTGAACAGTAGCCGGTGGAAGAGCGCGCGGTGGAGGCTGGATGAACAAGAGCCCGTGGATGAACAGTCGCAGGTGGAGGCTGGAGGAGGTCGACGGTGGATGAACAGTAGCCCGTGGAGGCTGGAGGAGGTCGACGGTGGAGATGAACAATATCCCGTGGAGTCCCGTTTTGCGGTACGCCACACCCCTCCCGATGAATAGGACCCTAGTTTTGACCGTAGCGCTCCAACACAAGTCTGTTTCCTCCGTTTTGCGGTACGCCACACCGCTCCCAATCAACAGGACCCCGTTTCGACCGTAGGAGGTCCAACAGAAGTCCGTTTCCTCCGTTTGCGGTACGCCAGACCCCTCTCGATGAACAGGATCCTGTTTCGACCGTGGCCGGTCGAACACAAGGCCGTTTCCTCCGTTCCGCGGTGCGCTAGGCCTCATTTCCATCAGCTATTCAGTCCAAGCCGGTTGGCTGCCGATGAAGACGATGTATTCCAACCCAGTCGGTTACCTCCCGATGAACAGGACGTTGTTTCCCCGTTCCGACCAAGCCGGTTTGCTGCCCGATGAACAGGACGCCGTTGCTGCCGTCCGTTGCCTCTCCATGTACACAAGCCCTGGCCGTCCATATATATATATGCACGAGTACTTGCTTGAGACCCCGCCCATATGTATGTACGTGGCCGTATGTTCTTTCTTGCACCCTAGCCGTTGTACGTACGTGTACATGCTACGTGTGCGCCACTACTACGACATGTGCCCTTCCTTACACGGCCATGGTTCATCGATGTAGCCTGCAGACAGATCGATCGTATGTACGTATACGTTCGCGACCAGAATGACAATGCTACATATGCTTCGACCCAGCAGTCAGGGGGCGTATCATTTTTTTGCCCGTAATATGGACACACTTCCTTGTGTGCGAAGATGTAGCTGGTAGGTCCAAGCAGACAGGGGGGAAATGTTTTTTTGTGAAATACGGTGGCCCGTCCGGTGGGTCCCTGCTGTCAGGTGGAGGAATCATTATTTTCCGTGTAATAAGGAGGCTCTTCCTTGCTGCGGTCGTGGACCCAGCTGTCAGCCTCTCCACGTACAGTACTCTCCCGATGGAAGTCAGCCATTGACCACATTGACCACACCGCGCCGAGAGCACCAAGGCGGTGGACGACGGCGAGGCCTAGGAAGGGGACGACGCGGAGCTGGGAAATACGCAACAGAGGATGCTCATGCGGAGAGGAGTACGAGGGTTCACTGGTTCGGCTGCAGTGTGAGGTTGTCATCGCTGCAGAATAACAGGGGTTGTGGATGAGTGGAGGGATGGCCTGGCCAGCGGTGGGAGTAGTAGGGGGCGGTGAGGCCTCCGCGGCAACAGAGCCGACCACGGGAGGCAGGAGCAGGCAGCATGACCGGGGCTGCTTTGGGCGGCTGGAGCAAGAAGACCGGAGGTTGAAGAAGCACAACAGCCGTTGGATGGACATCGTACGATCACCGCAGCTAGAATCGTTTATATTAACTAAGTTGACAAAGCCCTTGGCACGTGTCAACTTAGTAGGCCCATAGGCCAGCTTCCGAAACGGTGCACCCCAGATGTCAGGGGGAGGATTCATTTTTTGGGTGGGTGAAGCTAGAATATCTGAGATTGAAGAAGAAGCACGCCATCCGTTGGATGGACATCCAACAGCCACTGCTGCTAGAACCGTGTGTTGACTATAAGTTGACAAAGCCTTGCATACGCGTCAACTTAATATTTTTTGAGGGGACGCGTCAACTTAGTAGGCCCACAAGTGTGTGGTAGAGAACTTATAGCCCATTTGAGATTTGTAAGAATATACAGCCCGTTTTTGAATTCTAATGGAATTTACTACAATCCATTTACAGTTTATTAAAAGTACAACCCATTTTCTAGCTATGACAACGATTAATAATTTCAACCAACCGTTCAAAATAGAATTCAATAAAATTTCCCACATTTTGATGGGATCCAAAATATTTTTATCTCGAAATTTCTAGTCAGATTAAATAGAATTTCAATATAAATTTGTATTATGTAAAAATCCAACAAAACATTGCGCGCGCAACAATTAATGGAACTAAAATTTCCAAAATCCCAAAATAATATTTTATAAAGTAATTACGTGTTTGGTGCATTTTTTTATAGTTACTACCCAGTTTTTATAATTACATCCTATTTATTATTTCTTAAAGCCCATTTTCTTGTTAAGCCTAATGCATCCCTCTTAGGAAAGATTTGCAGCCCAGCGGGGCGGAGAATAACAAGTTGACCTTGCCTGGGTATTCCTAAAAAAAGTATAGCTGGACTAGCCATTTTCAGCTTGGAAAAAATTAATATCTAGGCTAGATATCTGGCCTGGGCTAGACGGGCCAGAACCCGCCTAGTTAATACCC
The DNA here is from genome assembly GCF_002162155.2 of Triticum dicoccoides. NCBI lineage: Eukaryota > Viridiplantae > Streptophyta > Magnoliopsida > Poales > Poaceae > Triticum > Triticum dicoccoides. Next base: position 471,073,391 of record NC_041381.1, read on the forward strand.
TGCTCTCCTATGAACAACAAAGAAAACATCGCTCAAGAAAAACTTTGCAGTGCTCACACCTCAAAAACACAAATACTGCTCGAGCTGCTTGGTCCCAACTGTCGGCCGCTCCTTGTGCAATTCTCTCGTTTATTGACTACATAGGTTGATAATGGTGTGGAACTGTGATGTCAGGAAACCAGGAGGAAGCAAAAAAATTACAGTTGTATATAATAAGGAGGCACTTGCGTACGTGCGGCTATGGCCCTGGTGGGTCCCCACTGTTATCCTCTCCAAGTAAAGTCATCTCCTCATTCCTCATGTCCGTTGAACATGTTGACAATGCGAGACGGTGGTACCACGGCAAGCGCAACAACTCGAAGGACGACGGAGAGGGCCTTGCGGGCCCTACGGATGGTCTGATACAGCGTCTGCTGCTTATTCGGGAAGCCAGGATCATAGGACCACATGTCCTCAACGGCATTATCGTTCGCTTGTTCACCGGTGCTCGTTGAGGAGACGGAGGTTGCAACACAGGTCCTCCTGCGCTGGTAGCTCTTCCGCCATTAGGGCGTCAAAGTGTGGCTGCACCTGCTCTATGGTGAACACGGCATGAACCGGTGGCAGTGGCGCCGACTGCTGGTCGGAAGCTACGTCCATCGCCTGATTGTCATCGCTCAGCTCGGCGAGCTCGCTGGCGAGCAAGCATGTCCGGCTGCTGGACCGACCCGCTCCCTAGCACGAGTCTGACTGCCCTGGCCAACCTAGACCGCCTCCCTCGCCCGCGCACGCTTTCCGCCCGAAACCATCAGCGCCATCCGCCCCGCTTCCAGGTGCAGGCGATTGCTCCGCCTTCAAATGACACAAGTGTCGTCCGTCCATCTGTATGCCGCCCACATTAATGATACGCAGTTGCTACATCTTGAGCTCGCATTGGTTTTCCTTGAAGAGGAAAGGGTGATGCAGCAATAGTAGCGTAAGTATTTCCCTCAGTTTTTGAGAACCAAGGTATCAATCCAGTAGGAGGCTCCTCAAAAGTCCCACGCACCTACACAAACAAACAAAGAACTCGCAACCAACGCAATAAAGGGGTTATCAATCCCTTCACGGACACTTGCGAAAGTGAGATCTGATAGAGATAGTATGATAAGATAAATATATTTTTGGTATTCTATAATAAGATTGGAAAAGTAAAGATGCAAATAAAAGTAGATTGAAAGCTTATATGATAAGAGATAGACCCGGGGGCCATAGGTTTCACTAGCGGCTTCTCTCGAGATAGCACAAGTATTACGGTGGGTGAACAAATTACTGTCGAGCAATTGATAGAAAAGCGAATAATTATGAGATTATCTAGGCATGATCATGTATATAGGCATCACGTCCGCGACAAGTAGACCGACTCCTGCCTGCATCTACTACTATTACTCCACACATCGACCGCTATCCAGCATGCATCTAGAGTATTAAGTTCATAAGAATAGAGTAACGCATTAAGAAAGATGACATGATGTAGAGGGATAAACTCATGCAATATGAAATAAACCCCATCTGTTTATCCTCGATGGCAGCAATACAATACGTGCCTTGCAACCCCTATTGTCACTGGGTAAGGACACCGCAAGATTGAACCCAAAGCTAAGCACTTCTCCCATTGCAAGAAAGATCAATCTAGTAGGCCAAACCAAACTGATAATTCGAAGAGACTTGCAAAGATAACTCAATCATACATAAAAGAATTCAGAATAGATTCAAATATTTCTCATAGATAAACTTGATCATAAACCCACAATTCATCGGATCTTGACGAACACACCGCAAAAAGAGTTACATCGAATAGATCTCCACAAGAGAGGGGGAGAACATGGCATTGAGATCCAAAAAGAGAGAAGAAGCCATCTAGCTAATGACTATGGACCCGAAGGTCTATGGTAAACTACTCACAACTCATCGGAGGGGCTATGGTGTTGATGTAGAAGTCCTCCGTGGTCGATTCCCCCTCCGGCGGAGCGCCGGCGAAGGCTCCAAGATGGGATCTCGCGGATATAGAAGGTTATGGCGGTGGAAATTGTTTTTCGTTGGCTCCCTGGATGTTCTCGGGGTACGTGGGTATATATAGGAGGAAGAAGTAGGTCGGTGGCCGCCCGAGGGGCCCACGAGATAGGGGGCGCGCCCTCCACCCTCGTGGCCGCCTCGGCTGCTTCTTGGCTTGCACTCCTAGTCCTATGGATCACGTTCATTCCAAAAATCACGCTCACGAAGGTTTCATTCCGTTTGGACTCCGTTTGATATTCCTTTTCTTCGAAATACTGAAATAGGCAAAAAAAACAGCAATACGGGCTGGGCCTCTGGTTAGTTGGTTAGTCCCAAAAATGATATAAATGTGTAAAATAAAGCCCATAAACATCCAAAAAGGGTAATATAATAGCATGGAACAATAAAAAATTAGTAGATACGTTGAAGACGTATCAAGCATCCCCAAGATTAATTCATGCTCGTCCTCGAGTGGGTAAATGATAAAAATAGATTTTTTGATGTACAATGCCACCTAGCATAAATCTCAATGTAATTTTCTTTATTGTGGCATGAATGTTCAGATCCAAATGATTCAAAATAAAAGCTCATATTGACAAAAGAAATAGTAATACTTCAAGCATACTAATCAAAGCAATCATGTCTTCCCAAAATAACATGGCTAAAGAAAGTTCATCCCTACAAAATCATATAGTTAGGCTATGCTTCATTTTCGTCACACAAAAATGTTCCCAAATTCTACACCCCTGATGACAAGCCAAGCAATTGTTTCGTACTTCAATAATCTCAAACTTTTTCAACTTTCACGCAATACATGAGCGTGAGCCATGCATATAGCACTATGGGTGGAATAGAATATGATGATGGGGATTGTGTGGAGAAGACAAAAAAGGGGAAAGTCTCACATTGACGAGGACAATCAACGGGCTATGGAGATTCCCATCAATTGATGTCAACATGAGGAGTAGGGATTGCCATGCAACAGATGCACTAGATCTATAAATGTATGCAAGCTCAACAGAAGAAAACTAGTGGGTGTGCATCCAACTTGCTTGCTCATGAAGACCTAGGGCATTTTGAGGAAGCCCATCGTAGGAATATACAAGCCAAGTTCTATAATGAAAAATTCCCACTAGTATATGAAAGTGACAACATATGAGACTCACTATATGAAGAACATGGTGCTACTTTGAGGCACAAGTGTGGAAAAAGAGATAGTAACATTGCCCCCTTTTTATTTATTTTATTTTTTTCTTTTTTTGGGCCTTTTTTTGCCTTTCTTTTTTTTTCTTTTTTTCTTTTTTTTCTTTGGCCTTTCTTTTTTTTCTTTGGGAACAATGCTCTAATAATGATGATCATCACACTTTTATTGATTTACAACACATGAATTACAACTCAAAACTAGAACAAGATATGACTCTATATGAATGCCTCCAGCGGTTTAATGGTATGGGCAATGAATCAAGAGTGACATGTATGAAAAATTATGCAAAGTGGCCTTGCCACAAATACAATGTCGACTACATGATCATGCACTGGCAATATGACAATAGTAATGCGTGTGATGATGGTAAACGGAATGGTTGAAAGTTGCATGGCAATATATCTCGGAATGGCTATGGAAATGCCATAATAGGTAGGTATGGTGGCTGTTTTGAGGAAGATATAAGGAGGTTTATGTGTGATAGAGCGTATCATATCATGGGGTTTGGATGCACCGGCGAAGTTTGCACCAACTCTCAAGGTGAGAAAGGGCAATGCACGGTACCAAAGAGGCTAGCAATGAGGAAAGGTAAAAGTGCGTATAATCCATGGACTCAACATTAGTCAAAAGAACTCATATACTTATTGCAAAAATTTAGAAGTCATCAAAAACCAAGCACTACGCGCATGCTCCTAGAGGGATAGATTGGTAGGAAAAGACCATCGCTCGTCCCCGACCGCCACTCATAAGGATGCACAATCCAAGGACACTTCATGTTTCAAATTTATTACACAACTTTAACCATACGTGCATGCTACGGGACTTGCTAACTTCAACACAAGCATTCTTTGAATTCATAATCACCCAACTAGCATGACTTTAATATCACTACCTCCATATCTCAAAACAATTATCAAGTATCAAATTGATCATAACACCCAATTCACTTCCTATGATAGTTTTTATTATACCCAACTTGGATGCCTACCATTCTAGGACCAATTTTATAACCATAGCAAATAACATGATGTTCTAAGAGACTCTCAAAATAATATAAGTGAAGCATGAGAGACTAGCACTTTCTACAAAATTAAGCCACCGCCATGCTCTAAAAGATATAACTGAAGCACTAGAGCAAAAACTATCTTGCTCAAAAGATATAAGTGAAGCACATAGAGTATTCTAATAAATTTCAATCAAGTGGGATTCTCCCAAAAGGTGTGTACAACAAGGATGATTATGGTAAACTAAAAAGCAAAAAATAATATCATACATGAAGCTCCAAGCAAAACACATATCATGTGGCGAATAAAAATATAGCTCCAAGTAAAGTTACCAATGAACGAAGACGAAAGAGGGGATGCCTTCCCGGGGCATCCCCAAGCTTAGGCTTTTGGCTACTCTTGAATATCTTGGGGTGCCATGGGCATCCCCAAGCTTAGGCTCTTGCCACTTGATACGTCTCCAACGTATCTACTTTTCCAAACACTTTTGCCCTTGTTTTGGACTCTAACTTGCATGATTTGAATGAAACTAACCCGGACTGATGTTGTTTTCAATAGAACTGCCATGATGTTGTTTTATGTGTAGAAAACAAAAGTTCTCGGAATGATCTGAAAATCCATGGAGGCAAGTTTTGGAAAATATAAAAAATACTGGCGAAAGAATCAAAACCAGGGGGCCCACACCCTGTCCACAAGGGTGGGGGTCGCGCCCACCCCCCTAGGCGCGCCCCCTGTCTCGTGGGCCCCCTGAGGCTCCACCGACCTCAACTCCAACTCCATATATTCTGTTTCACGGAGAAAAAATCAGAGAGAAAGTTTCATCGCATTTTACGATACAGAGCCGCTGCCAAGCCCTAATCTCTCTCGGGAGGGCTGATCTGGAGTCCGTTCGGGGCTCCGGAGAGGGAGATTCATTGCCGTCGTCATCATCAACCATCCTCCATCACCAATTTCATGATGCTCACCGCCGTGCGTGAGTAATTCCATCGTAGGCTTGCTGGATGGTGATGGGTTGGATGAGATTTACCATGTAATCAAGTTAGTTTTGTTAGGGTTTGATCCCTAGTATCCACTATGTTCTGAGATTGATGTTGCTATGACTTTGCTATGCTTAATGCTTGTCACTAAGGCCCGAGTGCCATGATTTCGGATCTGAACCTATTATGTTTTCATGAATATATGTGTGTTCTTGATCCTATCTTGCAAGTCTATAGTCACCTATTATGTGTTATGATCCGACAACCCCGAAGTAACAATAACTGGGATACTTCTCGGTGATGACCGTAGTTTGAGGAGTTCATGTATTCACTATGTGTTAATGCTTTGGTCCGGTTCTCTATTAAAAGGAGGCCTTAATATCCCTTAGTTTCCGCTAGGACCCCGCTGCCACGGGAGGGTAGGACAAAAGATGTCATGGAAGTTCTTTTCCATAAGCACGTATGACTATATTTGGAATACATGCCTACATTACATTGATGAATTGGAGCTAGTTCTGTGTCACCCTATGTTATAGCTATTACATGAGGAATCGCATCCGACATAATTATCCATTACTGATCCAATGCCTATGAGCTTTTCACATCTTGTGCTTCGCTTATTTACTTTTCCATTGCTACTGTTACAACTACTATAAAACTATTATCTTTACTTTTGCCACTGTTACCATTACTATCATACTACTTTGCTACTAAATACTTTGTTGCAGATACTAAGTTATCCAGGTGTGGTTGAATTGACAACTCAACTGCTAATACTTAAGAATATTCTTTGGCTCCCCTTGTGTCGAATCAATAAACTTGGGTTGAATACTTTACGCTCGAAAGCTGTTGCGATCCCCTACACTTGTGGGTTATCACCACTCCTTATTCCATAGTCCATCAAATCTTTACCCAAAACTTGAAAACTTCACAACACAAAACTCAACAGGAAATCTCATAAGCTCCGTTAGTGAAAGAAAGCAAAACCACCACATAAGGTACTGTAATGAACTCATTCTTTATTTATGTTGGTGTTAAACCTACTATATTTCAAGTTCTCTATGGTTCATACCAGTTAGTACTAGCCATAGATGCATCAAAATAAGCAAACAACACACGAAAAGCAGAATCTGTCAAAAACAGAACAGTTTGTAGCAATCTGTAACTAACGCAAACTTTTGGAACTCTAAAAATCCTACCAAAACAAAAAGTCCTGGAAAATTTGTCTATTGATCTACAACAAAAAGAATCAACGCAAAAGCACGTTTCTGTGATTTAACAAAACTAATTTCGTGCGTGCAAAGTTTCTATTTTTCAGCAGAATGAAATTAACTATCACCGTAGGTTATCCTATAGGTTCTACTTGGCACAAACACTAATTAAAACAAAAAAACACATCTAAACAGAAGGTAGATGCAAAATTTATTACTAAACAGAAACAAAAACAAAAAACACAAATAAAATTGGGTTGCCTCCCAACTAGCGCTATTGTTTAACGCCCCTAGCTAGGCATAAAAGCGAGGACAGATCTAAGTAGTGCCATCTTTGGCACTCAAATACTCTATAGAGCACTTATCATTTTTAGGGGTTTCTCCCTTTTTAGCAATGATTAAACCCTTAGGCAAGAAATCAAGAAATTCATTTGTAGCAAAAGGTTCCTTAATGATAGAGAGACAATTGGGATGAACACTTATTGATTTGAGATCCGCGTCTCCCTTACTAGAAGATTCACCCTTATTTTTAGGAACATAGGAGGTTTTGGAGTGTTTTTCTTGGAAGAAAACGCCGCCCCTAAGTTGGTAATGATATCCTCAAGTTTACCTATTCTTGCAGAGTCTAGATCTATTTTTTCATTAACTATAGGTTCTTTCTCTTTAAAAAAATTCAAAGTAACTCCAACCCTAGATCCATATTGGGTAATGTGATTATGAATCTTTTTATCCAAATTTTCAACCAACTCAATAGTGGCAATTTTATTTGCAATAATTTCAAGCCGTTGCATCACATGTTCTAAAGTTAAAACAGTTCCATTAACCAAAAGAGGTGGTGGGCCAAACAAATCTAACATAGCAGTATAAGAATCAAACGTATGGCTACTCAAGAAATCCCCTCCGGTAACGGTATCAAGAACGCATCTATTCCAAGGAGTAATGCCTACATAAAAATTGCGAAGAAGTACGGAAGTATAAAGCTTCCTAGTAGATTTATTTTGAGCATTGCAAATTCTATGCCAAGCATCTTTTAAATTTTCTCCCTCCTTTGCTTAAAATTAAGAATTTCATGTTCGGGAGTGATAACAAGGATAGGAGGACTAGCCATAATGACAAGGTAAACGATCTAACACATGAGCAAACAGAAAAAGGCAAGCAAAAGAGAGAGGAGAAGATTGGGAAAGAGAGGGCGAATAAAACGACAAGGGTGAAGTGGGGGAGAGGAAAACGAGAGGCAAATGGCAAATAATGTAAATGCGAGGGAGATGAGTTTGTGATGGGTACTTGGTATGTCTTGACTTGAGCGAAGACCTCCCCAACAACGGCGCCAGAAATCCTTCTTGCTACGTCTTGAGCTTGCGTTGGTTTTCACTAGCCATAGGTTTCACTAGCGGCTTCTCTCGAGATAGACCCGGGGGCCATAGGTTTCACTAGCGGCTTCTCTTGAGATAGCATAAGTATTACTGTGGCTGAACAAATTACTGCCGAGTAATTGATAGAAAAGCAAATAATTATGAGATTATCTAGGCATGATCATGTATATAGGCATCACGTCCGCGACAAGTAGACCGACTCCTGCCTGCATCTACTACTATTACTCCACACATCGACCGCTATCCAGCATGCATCTAGAGTATTAAGTTCATAAGAACAGAGTAATGCATTAAGAAAGATGACATGATGTAGAGGGATAAACTCATGCAATATGATATAAACCCTATCTTTTTATCCTCGATCACTACAAAAAAAAGACACATCCGTGAAATTTTGGGCCAAACGAATTTTTTTCTGTCATACATATGACACTTCTATGACGATAATTGTGACAAAACCCGGTATCATCATAGATGTGGTGGGATCCTACTTCTATGACAAAAAATCATGACAGGAAATGGGCTTTTCGTCCTGGGCGGGCTGGAGACGCAGCTGCATGACATTCTTTGGGCCGTCCATGAGGGAAAAAACCGTGGTAGAAGCGAGGGGGAGGAAAATTTCGGGGAGTTGCCGGTTATGGTGGGAGGTCGGGGGCGGAGCGATGCGTGTTTCTCTCATACAAGTACGCGCGTGTGTGCGAGGCGTTGGCTCTAACTGAACCCAAGCGAGGCGTTGGGCTCCAACTGAACACGAGCGATTGCACTGCAGGCCACGCGTTACTGAACCCGAGCGATCGATCGATGGCTGTTAACTAAACCCGATGGAGTGATTCCTTCGCTACTGCTGCTAACTGAAGCCGATCGATGCTGCCTCT
>NC_041381.1:471082576-471083969 GCF_002162155.2 Triticum dicoccoides
AATACAAGTCCGTTCGTCCGTTTTGCGGTACGTCACACCCCTCCCGATCAACAGGACCCCTGTTTCGACCGTAGGAGGTCCGTTTCCTCCGTTTTGCGGTACGCCACACCCCTCCCAATCAACAGGACCCCCGTTTCGATCGTAGGAGGTCCGTTTCCTCCGTTCTGCGGCACGCCAGGCCTCGTTTCCATCGCCTGTTCCGTCCAAGCCGGTTGGCTCCCACGCATTCCGTTGCCTCCCGATGAACACGACGCATTCCGTTGCCTCCTGATGAACACGACGCATTCCGTTGCCTCCCCATGAACACGACGCATTCCGTTGCCACCCCATGAACATGACACATTCCGTTGCCTCCCCATGAACACGACGCATTCCGTTGCCTCCCCATGAACACGAGCCCTCGCTGTACGTATGCGCGACTAGGTGTTCGAGACCCCGCCCGTATGTACACATACGTGGCTGTATTTTCTTTCTTGCACCCTGGCTGCTGTACGTACGTGTACATGCTACGTGCGCGCCTCTACTACGACATATACGCGCCTCTACTACGACACGTGCGCGCCTCTACATCGACCAGTATATATGTATGTACACGTTCGCGACCAGAATGACAACGCTACGTACGCTTCAACCAGGTGGGTCCCGACTGTCAGGCAGTTCCTTGCGTGCGAAAATGTAGTTGGTGGGTCCCAGCAGTCAGAGGGGCGAATCGTTTTTTTGCCCGGACGCACTTCCTTTGCGTGCGAAGATGTAGCTGGTGGGTCCCAGCTGTCAGGGGGGCGAATCGTTTTTTTGCCCGGACGCACTTCCTTGCGTGCGAAGATGTAGCTGGTGGGTCCCAGCAGTCAGGGGGGCGAATCGTTTTTTTGCCCGGACGCACTTCCTTGCGTGCGAAGGTGCAGCTGGTGGGTCCCAACAGTTGTTGGAGAACATTGCAGAAAATAAAAATTTTCCTACGGTTTCACCAAGATCCATCTATGAGTTCATCTAAGCAACGAGTGATAGGAGTGCATCTACATACCTTTGTAGATCGCGAGCGGAAGCGTTCAAGAGAACGGGGATGATGGAGTCGTACTCGCCGTGATCCAAATCACCGATGACCAAGTGCCGAACGGACAGCACCTCCGCGTTCAACACACGTATGGAGCGGATGACGTCTCCTCCTTCTTGATCCAGCAAGGGGGAAGGAGAGGTTGAGGAAGAAGGCTCCAGCAGCAGCACGACGGCGTGGTGGTGGTGGAGAGGCAGTACTCCGACAGGGCTTCGCCAAGCACTTAACGGAGGAGGAGAGGTGTTGGGGAGGGGAGGGGCTGCGCCTTGGATCAGGTGTGCAGCCCTCCCCTCGCCCCTCTATTTATAGGGGAAGGGGGAAGGGGGCCTGCCCCCTCTAGAT
>NC_041381.1:471084304-471103304 GCF_002162155.2 Triticum dicoccoides
AGCAAGGGGGGCGCCCCCACTAGGGTTCCCCCCCAACCCTAGGCGCATGGGCCCAAGGGGGGGGGCAGCCCTCCAGGGGCTGGTTCCCTACCCCTTACGGCCCATGAGGCCCACTGAGAGAGTTGGCCCCTCCCGGTGGACCCCCGGAACCCCTCCGATGGCCCCGATACAATACCGATATGCCCCCGAAACTTTCCGGTGACCGTATGACAACTTTCCATATATAAATCTTCACCTCCGGACCATTCCGGAACTCCTCGTGACGTCCGGGATCTCATCCGGGACTCCGAACAACATTCGATAATCACATACAAGTCTTCCTAATAACCCTAGCATCACCGAACCTTAAGTCTGTAGACCCTATGGGTTCGGGAGACACGCAGACATGACCTAGATGGCTCTCCGGTCAATAACCAATAGCGGGATCTGGATACCCATGTTGGCTCCCACATGCTCCTCGATGATCTCATCGGATGAACCATGATGTCTAGGATTCAATCAACCCCGTATACAATTCCCTTTGTCAATCGGTATGTTACTTGCCCGAGATTCGATCGTCGGTATCCCAATACCTCGTTCAATCTCGTTGCCGGCAAGTCATTTTACTCGTACCGTAATGCATGATCCCGTGACCAGACACTTGGTCACTTTGAGCTTGTTATGATGATGCACTACCGAGTGGGCCCAGTGATACCTCTTCGTAACGGAGTGACAAATCCCAGTCTCGATCCGTGTCAACCCAACAGACACTTTCGGAGATACCTGTAGTGCACCTTTATAGTCACCCAGTTACGTTGTGACGTTTGGTACACCCAAAGCACTCCTACGGTATCCGGGAGTTGCACGATCTCATGGTCTAAGGAAAAGATACTTGACATTGGAAAAGCTCTAGCAAAACAAACTACACGATCTTGTGCTATGCTTAGGATTGGGTCTTGTCCATCACATCATTCTCCTAATGATGTGATCCCGTTATCAACGACATCTAATGTCCATAGTCAGGAAACCATGACTATCTGTTGATCAACGACCTAGTCAACTAGAGGCTTACTAGGGACATATTATGGTCTATGTATTCACACGTGTATTACGATTTCCGGATAATACAATTATAGCATGAATAAAAGATAATTATCATGAACAAGGAAATATAATAATAATCCTTTTATTATTGCCTCTAGGGCATATTTCCAACAGCAGTCAGGGGGGAAATGTTTTTTTCGCGAAATACTGTGGCCCGTCCGGTGGGTCCCCGCTGTGAGGTGGAGGAATAATTATTTTCCGCGTAATAAGGAGGCACTTCCTTGCTGCGGCCGTGGACCCAGCTGTCAGCCTCTCCACATACAGTCCACGTCCGATGGAAGTCGTTCCTTGACCACGTTGACCATGCCGCGCCGGGAGCACCAGGGCAGTGCATGACGGCGAGGCCTAGGAAAGGGACGACGGGGAGCTGAGGAAGACGCGACAGTGGAAGCCCGCACGGAGAGGAGTACGAGGGTTCACTGGTTCGGCCGCGGTGTGAGGCTGCAGTCGCCGCAGGGCCTGGCCAGCGGTGGGAATAGTAGGTGCGGTGAGGCCTCCACGGCAGCACATCTGGCCACGGGAAGCAGGAGCATGCGGCACGACCAGCGCTGCTTTGGGCGGCTGGAGCAAGAAGACCAAAGGTTGAAGAAGCACTACGGCCGTTGGATGGACATCGTACGGTCACTGGAGCTAGAATCGTTTATATTGACTAAGTTGACAAAGCCCTTCGTCCCCGTCAACTTAGTAGGCCCACAAGTCAGCCTCCCACCAAGGTGGGTCCTAGATAGTAGGGGGTATTCATTTTTTGTGCGTAATAAGGAGGCACTTCCGGTGGGTCCAAGCTGACAGTAGGGGGAGCATTTTTTCGCGAAATACGGTGGCCCGTCGGGTGGGTCCCAGCAGTCAGGGGGAAATGTTTTTTCGCGAAATACTGGTGGCCCGTCCGGTGGGTCCCTGCTGTCAGGTGGAGGAATAATTATTTTCCGCATAATAAGGAGGCACTTGCTTGCGGCTGCTGTGGACCCAGCTGTCAGCCTCTTCACGTACAGTATTCTTCCGATGGAATTCGGTCGTTGACCACATTGACCACGCCACGCCGAGAGCACCACGGCGGTGGACGACGGCGAGGCCTAGGAAGGGGACAACGCGGAGCCGAGGAAGACGCGGCAGTGGATGCCCACGCGGAGAGGAGTACGAGGGTTCACTTGTTCGGCTGCGCTGCCGCCGCTGCAGAATAACAGGGGGTGTGGGTGAGTGGAGTGGAGGGATGGCCTGACCAGCGGTGGGAGTAGTATGGAGGCGGTGAGGCCTCCGCGACAGCACAGCCGGCCACGAGAGGCAGGAGCAGGCGGCACGACCGGCGCTGCTTTGGGCGGCTGGAGCAAGAAGACCAGAGGTTGAAGAAGCACTACGGCCGTTGGATGGACATCATACGGTCACTGGAGCTAGAATTGTTCATATTGACTAAGTTGACAAAGCCCTCCGTCCCCGTCAACTTAGTAGGCCCACAGTCAGCTTCCCACCAAGGTGAGTCCCAGCTAGTAGGGGGAGTATTCATTTTTTTGTGCGTAATAAAGAGGCACTTCCGGTGGGTCCGAGCTGACAGCGAGGGGAACATTTTTTCACGAAATATGGTGGCCCGTCCGATGAGTACCAGTAGTCAGGGGGGAAACATTTTTTCGCGAAATAAGGTGGCCTATCCGGTGGGTCCCTTCTATCAGGTGGAGGAATAATTATTTTGCGTGTAATAAGGAGGCACTTCCTTGCGGCCGCCGTGGACCCAGCTGTCAGCCTCTCCACATACAGTACTCTTCCGATGGAAGTCGGTCGTTGACCATGTTGACCATGCCGCGCCGAGAGCACCAGGGCGGTGGACGACGGCGACGCCTAGGAAGGGGATGACGCGGAGCCGGGGAAGACGCAGCAGTGGAAGCCCGCGCGGAGAGGAGTACGAGGGTTCACTGGTTCGGCTGCGGTGTGAGGCTGCCATCGCCGCAGAATAACAGGGGGTGTGGGTGAGTGGAGGGATGGCCTGGCCAGCGCTGGGAGTAGTATGAAGGCAGTGAGGCCTCCGCGGTAGCACAGCCGGCCACGGGAGGCAGGAGCAGGCAGCACGACCGGCGCTGCTTTGGGCGGCTGGACCAAGAAGACCACAGGTTGAAGAAGCACTACGGCCGTTGGATGGACATCGTACGGTCACTGAAGCTATCGTTTATATTGACTAAGTTGACAAAGCCCTTGGTACGCTCCAACTTAGTAGGCCCACAGGTCAGCCTCCGAAATGGTGCGCCCGAGATGTCAGGGGGAGGATTCATTTTTTGGGCGGCCGAAGCTAAGAATATCCGAGATTGAAGAAGAAGCACGACATCCGTTGGATAGACATCCAACGGCCACTGCTGCTAGAACCGTGTGTTGACTGTAATAAGTTGACAAAGCCTTGCATACGCGTCAACTTATTTTTTTAGGGGACGCGTCACTTAGTAGGCCCACAAGTGTGTGGCGGAGAACTTATAGCCCATTTGCGTTTTGTAAGAATGTACATCCCATTTTTGAATTCTAATGAAATTTACAACAGCCCATTTACAGTTTGTTAAAAGTACATCCCATTTTCTAGCTAGGACAACGATTAATAATTTCAACCAACCGTTGAAGACAGAATTCAATAAAATTTTCCATATTTTGATGGGATCCGAAATATTTTTATCCCAAAATTTCTATTCAGATTAAATATAAATTTGTATTACGTAAAAATCCAACGAAACATTGCGCGCGCAACAATGAAAATTTAAGATTTTCAAAATCCATAAATAATATTTTATAAACTAATTTCGTGTTTGGTGCATTTTTTTATAGTTACTACCCAGTTTTTATAATTACATCCCATTTATTATTTTTAAAGCCCATTTTCCTGTTAAGCCTAATGCATCTCTCCTAGGAAAGATTTGCAGCACAGCGGGGCGGAGAATAACAAGTTGACCTTGCCTGGGTATTCCTCAAAAAGATGTATAGCTGGGCTAGCTATTTTCATCTTGAAAAAAGTAGTATCTGGGATGGATATCTGGCCTGGGCTAGACGGGCCACAGCCCGCCCAGTTAAACCCTGCTCTCCTCTGAACAACAACGAAATCATCGCCAAGAAAAACTCTGTAGTGCTCACGTCTCAAAAACACAAATACTGAGCTACTTGGTCCCAGCTGTCGGCCGCACCTTGTGCAATTCTCTTGTTTATATTGACTACATAGGTTGACAATGGTGTGGGACCGTGATGTCAGGAAACCAGGAGAAAGCATAAAAAAATATAGTTGTACATAATAAGGAGGCACTTGCGTACGTACAGCTATGGCCCTAGTGGGTCCCTAGTGTCATCCAGTCAAAATAAAGTCATCTCATGAATCCTCATGTTCGTTGACCATGTTAACAATGCTCGGTGCCACGGCGAGCGCAACAACTCGAAGGACAACGGAGAGGGCCTCGCGGGCCCTACGGAGGTCTGATATAGCGCCCGCTGCTCATTCAGGAAGCCAGGATCATCGGACACCTATGAGCACCTTCGACAAACTAAGACGGCATGAAACGGTAAGGCCGCGCTTGGGAGCTCTGGTTTATTTCAAACCTGTATTAACATACAAGTGTAATTTACTCGTCATTGGAAGGCCCGAGGTCTGTAAGTAAAACCGGCGGGTTATGCGTGTAATTTGAGAGACCAGTGTATATTTTACGAGCATTGCTATATGGACGACATTACCAGACGATACATGCACGACGTGCATATCATGCCATCCATGGGCAAGGCTGAAACAGCAGCTAACGGCTGGATTAGCAATCGTCCGAGTGTCGTTCAGCATTTTTATCATGTGTGAAGTACTTACGATATTTTACTAGTCGAAATCGACCAACCAAGCGCCTTCGCCCGAGACCATCTGCTTTAATTTACAAGCGTCAGTTTTACAAGCGGTTTTGGTTGGAAAACGACGATCCAATCACGTCCTAATATCATGAGTTGGTCGGAAGATCATATGGTTTCACATCTAACCTACCCGACATGTCGTATAGGCTATGAATGAAACATCAGACGATGAACTTCTTACGCACGGAAACAACAGAGGAGGATGATCTTCTTAACAAGCAAATCACTGGCATTAGATCGACATGCAAAACAATACGAAGCATTATTCTCAGGAGGCACGGTGAACAGCTCGTGATGCCGCATGCCACAACATTCCTAGCTCAACTTTGCAATCAAACACAAGGTCTAGCATTACATAGACAATATTCAGAACAAACTCTTAACACAGGAATATCTCAGCAGAGTAACTATTTACTTCTAAACTGAACACAAGAATAGGAAAAAACACTCGACGCTGCTCACAGCAAGGGCGTCCCACTCAAAAAAATATCAAATGCATGTCTTCTTGCTAACATCAATGAGCAAATTTTGACAAGGTTTTCCAATTCCAATATATTAAACTAACGTCTTCTTGCTAAAATCAATGATTAAACTTTGACAAGCTTTTCCCATTCAAAATATGTAATGCCTATGATCGTGTCCTGTCTTAGCTTCTTGTACTTGTTTGGGCACTTTTTGCCCAGGGCACTACACGTGTTGTTAAATTGCCAATGGTCTCTGCAGACTAGTCATGTCACCGGTGTCTAATAATACTCTGTAAAGCTTCTTGGTCATTCCTTCTGTAATGTACCGCATCCAGTGACTGCTTCTTTCTGCAAAGTGGAACGACCAACTGGACCCAGTAACGCAGTAGTTTGCCTTGGACACATTGGCTCCTTTTGTGCAGTTCAACTAAAATCAAAGTCGGAATAAAACCGAGCTTTAATATTGATATCCCTGTAAGCAACAATAGGTATAAGGGAAACAATTACTGAGAAATAACGGTAGATGACTTGTCTTAATGGGAAACAAAGCAGGAGAGGAGCAATTCTCCATCAGTGTGATTCATTCATATTGACTGAGACATTATCTTAACCATGCCTTGGTTCAATATGTATAAAGAACGACAAAGCAGAAAAGTACCATTCCTAAAACAATGCAACTGATTCATTTTTAAAGAGACATTATCTTAACAATACCTTGGTTAAACATGTAGAAAGAACTACAAAGCAGGATAGTACCATTCCTAACAAGTGTTGCAGTTTTGAACTAAGATTCAGTAGTTAATTAATTCTGAGAGTGGCATTGCTTAATTTTACCAGCGCCATTAGATTAACAAAAAGCATAAACAGTTCCAGGGGAGAGTGGGTGCAACAACAATATGTGCTTCCATCTACTTATAAAGGGGGTGATGCAGAGTTTGTTGTAACAAAGCAACAAGCATCAGGTCTGGGTTGGTCCCATTTTTGTTCACTACTTAATGGGAAAAGACAGCAATACAATAGCTTCAATTCAACATTTATTTTAAACAGTACCAAAACAAGTACAACATCTCAAAGCACACTACACATCATGTGGATGAGACCAAGATTTGAAACAACTCGCCACGAAGACTGGAAACAAATCTCGATCTCCTTTTGTGCAGTTCCACCAAAATTAAGCAAAGTCACCAGTGTGACATTCAAGTTGAAATGCACAAAACACTCTTAAAACATAAGTGTTTCGAGTAGCGAAGCAAAATGTCGCAATAGCAACAAGTTGAATCGATACCCCTGTTTTAACAGAGGCAAAAAAGGAAACAATTACTTGCCGATAAAGGAGGACGAAACAAACGGTGACAGAAAGAAGCATCTAACTTATCTTGGATGGAAAACAAAGTAGAATAGTAGCATTTCTAAAACGGTAGCATTGATTCATATTACAGAGACACTCTCTTGAAACAACATTTGTTAAAAAATGTAATTTACTTTTAACAGTGGCATTGCTTCAATTTTCCGGCGGCATTCTTAGATTAACAACAGCAAAATAGCTGTATGAGACATGCTAGCACCATGTGCGTCCACACGTATAAATGGGTGATGCAGAGTATGTAGCCAAGCATCATATCTGTGTTGGTCCCATATTTGTTCTCTTTGAACTTTTTTCCTATGTGAGGGCAGCAAATCTAGTCCTGCACAAACTACCCGACCCCCCCAGTTTCTTTTCCTTTTCAACAAAGAGATCGGTTCCTTATAGATGTGTGTACTGAGTTACCCCCTTTTCCCCCTTTTGACCAACAAAGCGGCTGGATAGCCAGTCTATACTACTTTTCCTCCCTCCTTTCCTCATTGAACCACGTCCTAGATTCATGCTCCACCCCACCGCACCTTTCTTTCCTCTTTGAACCAAGACCTAGATTCGACTATAGATCGAAAAAGATCCACATGCAGCTAGAGCAACGACGGTTTCAAAGAAACTTATACCTTAGGGTCGTCGGGATGTGGCAAGGCGTGCGGCGGGAGGCCGGATCTGCCCACACTACGTACGGCAGCAAGGAAGAAGGGGTCGGTGGCCCTCCCGCACAGGCGCTGGGTGAAAGAGAAGAGCGCAATCGGCAGTGGATTGCCTCCCTCGCCAAAGGCGATAGAGTTAACGCTGCACCTCCTCCCCTTCCCGGTGCGACGGGATACGGACGCCTCCTTCACTAGCTGTGAGGGGGGAGAGAGACAAGAGGCCAACGCAGTCTTGTTTAGATCTAGTGAAGATAGGGTGAGAGACTGTGAATATAGCAAACCCTAGCAAATGAACGCTGAGCCTCCAGCGTGTAACATATATGTATTGCAGCGAGCGTGTGGAGAGTGAAAACCCTAGCGAACAAGCGCTGAGGCTCCCGCTTATATATATAGTACGGACTGAGCTCCGGTGCCTTCACTCCATCTGCTTTTGGCTGTATGACAGGTGAGCCAGCCACATTTTGGGCCCACCTGTCCTAAACCCAAAGGCAGGTGCACTAAGTCAATGAAGTTGCGTCCATATAGTACTCTCGTGTGTATACGACTAATATATAGTGGAGTGGTTTTCTTATTCTCTCCATAACAATCGTTCTAAATTGTGTAAGTATGAAACGAAACTCTTTATTTAATGTACAGAGGGAGTACTACTTCCGATGAACTAACGATCCACGCCAACGCGTCCTGGTCGCACTTCCTGTCCTTCATGTGTGGTACACTACCCTCCCTTAAGTGAACAACCACACATGCACCAAATTATCGGAAACGTGTGAGAGTGTGTACAAATAAAGAATTTTAATTTCAATTATCGGAAAGGTTTGAGAGTATTACAAAGTTTGACTTCAGTCAAATCTAATATGCGGAGTAAATAAAAATGGAGGGCTACTACGTCCATCCGGGTTTTAAGTCTACACCATTTTTTTAATCAAAGTTAATAGCTGGACAAATAAAATTACAGGGGAGCTGGAGACAAAGTTGTGAGAAGGCTTAGAAATCAATACAAAACTTATGCTATTTTTTTTGAAACGAGGCAAAAGATTTGCCATTTTCATTGATTAAGAGAGAAGGTTTACAGATGAAGGCCATAGGCCAGAATACAACACATTACTCTCGCGGAACTTATGCTCTTAGTACCTATGTCGATCCTTCTTCGAGGAAGCATTTGGTTCATAGCCAATTGTGTGATAAAATTGCACCAACGTGAAAGACGAATGCGTCTCCAACGCCACCAAGGTGAACTGACGAAGGATATCATCTTTGTGCGTAACAAGCAAAGAGCACTGATGGAAGACAACTTGTTTTTCATTGAAAATCGATCAGCTTCACCAGCCGACGCAACCATGAGGCGCGACCATGAGCATCGATAGGTCATCGTGGTGATGCATCATCCATTTGGCATCAAGTTTGGGTGAGGCACCTATGAAGTTCGACAAATCCTCACTGTGGTCTGTTTCTTCTCAGTAATCAAGCTCGAGGAAGGAAGAACCATGTGGCAAAGGACAGTGAGGCGGAACAACAATGGCCATCCAATTTTGTGCAGTTCCACTAAAATTGAGGAAGACATGCCCGGGTATGGAGACACGCATCGCTGTTTCCAAAAATATAAAAAAGGGTTAATGAAAAGTACACCAACAAACAGAAGCATCATAATTATATCTTGATGGGAACTAAACCAGGATACCCGAGAAAAAAGCATTTCTTCATTTAACCAGTGATAGTACTACCACCATATGGACAATGACCGCACAACCACCATGTACTTTTTGTCGAAACAACATGTATACCTCCACCGAGGCATAAATCAGGACAACTTTTCGAGTGGCATTTCCTCTATAATAGTACTAGTAGGTGATGTTGGACCAGCCGACGAACCCTAGCTACTATGCATGGGGAGCTGGGGAGTAGTCGCATAGAAGAAAACCCGCACGTAGCGACCTGGGGAGCTAGACCAGTACAAGAAGTTATACCTCAGGTGGGCGAGATGTCGTTTAGGCGGGCGGGCGGGATCTGCCCACACGACGGCAGCGAACAAGGGTGCGGAGGATCTTCGTCCGCGCTAGCGCCGGCTCCGAGAGGACGGTGTGCAACGGCTCCCCCCGTCGCCGACGGCGACAACGTCAATGTTGCACCTCCTCACCTCCCGCAGCGGACGGGATTCGGCCGGATCTGTGACCACCAGTGAGGAGAGAGATAGACTGGACACTGTCATCTTGTTTCGATATGGAGAGGGCGAGAGAGCAAGACGCGAGAAACTCTATCAAACAAGAGGGTATAATGGAGTAAACAAATCTCTCCATAGCAGTGGTTTTAAATAGAATACACACGTTCCTGGAAAAAAGAAACAAAAACTGGCGGACAATTTTTTAAGGGTCTGTCTAGGACACATCTAGATGTGACATAGTTATGTCACATCTAAGTTGATGTCCACTCTGTTTGTGGTCTATTTTTTTTTGTCCTAGTTTTTTTTGTTTCTTGTTGCTACATTATATACTTGTGGGAGCTTAGATGTGATATCCTTAAATAACATCTAGATGTGAATTGGACAAACTGATTTTCTAACGTACCAAGGAAGAAAACTCGATCAAAAACACGCCCCCGCTTCCAGGTCGTGAGAGTCGTCGCGCACACACACATAGACATAGACATGCATATCCGTGTTTATGTAAAATTCCATTTCCCTCTCCATCTCCAATCATATTTGTCCAACTGGCACATTATTTACGTTGTTAATTATATACGCAGCAATATTAACGTACAACATCTCTTGTTTGCGCACGTCCGGACCGCTGCCACGGCCGGTCCTAACCAATCCGAACCCTCTTCATCACCCGCGCGTGCTTCCCGCCCGAAACGGTCAGTGCCGCATTCATGCCCCGCCAGAGCGAACGCGACCTCTCACTGGCGCCGGCATTGAAGCGGCACGCCGGCCGAGAGAGCATCGCCCGCGCCGCTTCCGGGTGCACGCGGCTGCTCCGCGTTCAAAGGTCGCAATAGCCGGCTACAACATGCATGTAAAAAGTTTTTGGGAGTCTGTGCTATAGCTAGCTGTCCTCCCCCAACTCGTCAATCTCTTCCAGTAGTGCTAGTAGTACTCCATGGCGCGATCCATCGACAAGCAGGAGGGAAAGTTATCGTATACTCGGTTCGCGGTGAGTGGCATGCCGAGCGACCGTGTGGGGTCGAGCCGTGGAGGAGGGTGAGACACGAACACGACAGACGTGATCTAAACGTTGGTTTTGCTCGATGGCGCGATCCAACGAAATGAAACGTTGGTTTCTCTCCGTTTCCATTTTTCTCCGGAAAAACGGAAACTTGCCACTCCATTTTCATTCCTATTCCAAGGTTGCCCCGTTACAACATTCCGTCAAATACAAAGGAAAACTAACATGCATGCTGATGCATCTCAATGATTCACAGATCATAGCCAATATTTACTTCACAACTAAAGAAAAAAGTTGTGAGAGCGTGTACGAAAGAAAAACTGCTGATGGGTTCACTACGACTTAAACCCTAAACCCTAAACATGATTTAATTCCCCGGCCAGGTAGAACCTGTCGAAGGAAAGACGACTGGCACCCTCGGATCATACGATGCTTTTGTGCAGTTCCACTAAAATCGACCTCCCTGATGGCAAAGATATTGAAGAAGTGTGATTAGAATAATAGTACTGGCACTAGTTCATGAGACATAAACTCATCACAAGTAGAAGCCGGTAGAAGTAGATCGACATGGAGATGGAGCTACGGCAATGGAGCAAGCCGGCTCCAAAAGGAAGATGGACTACCTGGGACGTCGGGCTGTAGCTAGAAAGGCGGTTGGGACGCGTCATCGGCCCAAACCGCGGTGACCCCCGATTGGGACGCACCGACTGTGGGTTTTCTCCCTCGCCGATGTTGACCGTGTCTACGTAGAACATTGTTCCCTTCCCCCAGCTGCGGGATCAGGCCTGTCGTTCTATGCTTGTGAAGAGAGCAACCTTAGCAAGCAGGCTTGTAGCTTAGGCTCCTGCTAGTTTATATATAGTGGCTTTCTTTTTCTCTCCATATCAACCATTTTATATTGCGTATGTGTCATTCAAGAGTGAAATGATGGTTGCTTCTTCCGACTAACTTACTGTGTGATTTGACTGCTCCTTAGTGGCCCCTACACGTACTCCCCCTACGTGTATGCAACAGTCACACGTACACATGGACGCAAAAACGCGCGTAACGCCCTAATGCATGCATGTCCGAGCACACAACGGAACACACACGGTCACGCTAAGTGCTCAACCTACATGTACATGCACACACATACTCAGTCAGGGTGAGCTAGTGACCGTATAAACACCGGAAAATGTATATATTGAGAGCAATGAGTGTATTATGAAGTCCACTGACCGTATTTTTACAAATATACAGTGACAGATAGTGTATTTATCTCGTTTGAAATTAATCCATATTAACCAGAGAGGAGGCAGTATGGACTAGCATTACTTGCGCGCGGTGGCTCGCAGGACAAGGAGAAACTTTTGACTAATGCAAGCTCTCCCTCGCTCAGGCAGTGGATGTGCAACAGTTAATTTGGTGTCAGATTGCCAGAAGCATACACTATACTACTAGTGCTACTATTGTTCGACTTCCCAAATAGGCGAACAGCCAAGCGCAAAGTTTACTAATATAGTCTATAAAGGTACGTACTATACTAGTACTAGGAACCGGATGGAGGAGCGTCTGCACTCTTATTATAATTTTAAAATGTGATAAAGCAATCTTCAACACATTTGGTTCTCTTCGAGGGTTCTCGCATGTGATAATGGAAGTTGATTGCATGGAACACTCGCCACAATTCTCGCTTAATTCTGGCTCATATCCTGTTACAAATGGTAGCACTCGGTAATATTTCCTCTTTTTTTGTTATTCAACATGTAAACAGGTCAGCAAACCTTGCGGCGCATCTTCGTGCGAACCGTGCTTGCTGCACTTTGAATGTGGCCGAGAGCTGGCTTGATGAAACACCTCGCTTCCTACTTCTTTTTTTGCGGGGTACCTCGCTTCCTAGTGACCAGTGTCTTGGCTGATCGTCCTAAGAATGCTTATATATGAATAAAGCTCTCTCATTTACCCGCAAAAAAGATTGAGCCATATTAACCGGAAAGGAGGGAGTATGGACTAGCACTACTTTTTGGTGTGTCCCGTCAGCTAGCAGAACAAGCAGAAGCTTGCAGGACAAGGTGAAGCTCGCTTACGCCTTTTGACTAATGCAACCTACCCTCGGTGGACATGCATCAGTCCATTCGGTGTCAGATTGTCAGAGGCATACACTATAGTACCCAACATGCAGAGCACCATCATTGTTCGACTTCACGAAGAGGCGAAGAGCCAAGCGCAGTAGTACGAGTAGTACTACTACTAGAACCGCATGGTGGAGCGTTTGTACTCTTATTTCTTTTTATCTCTGATAAAGTACACGTTTATTCCGGAGAAGGGTGGAAAACGGCAGCCCAACATGTAATGAATGATATCGATCAACCAACCATGCTCGAATATATCTTGGCCTCCATGCGAACCCGTCTGTGTGTTCTCGCTCCTCGTCTCTCTCAAGGAACGGCGGGTTGGCTCTTTGCCGTCAATTGAGATCGGTTTGCTCACACTCCTGTCCCACATGTCAGTGATATGCCAAGAGGAGGTGCGTTGACCGACTGGCCATACACGTACTTGGTTTTGAACCTTCATACTACTCCTCCCTCCATCACAGTTTACAGGGCGCGCTTCATTATGATACATTTCTCTCAATGCATTTCCACCACCAGAGAGACTTTAGACACGTTTGGTTTAATGCTCAATTAATTAGGGCGTGGTAACCGTAATCAAGTCCACAATTTTATCTCCATGTAACTACGGAGTGGAGTAAGTGCATGCATGTGTGTACCCAGGGTGGAAGCACTGCATGCATGTGTGTACGCATTATTCCCTCTACGACTAGCCACAATGGAGAGTAACATACACTAGTAACATACACATATCCCTAGACTATGTTACTACCTCAGTAGTGGGTAGTAAAGTGTGGTAACATGCAAAGATTCATTTATTAGGTTATAGACTCATATTGCATTGGGACATGTGATGTTACAGTAACTAGCTAAGTTACTAGTACTACATCTCTCCTCATTAACTCATTTCCACATCAGCAAATTTGCTGAGTTGGACTCGATGTTACTACCGAAGTTACTCCCAGTGTGGCTAGTCTACTACTAATAGACGCCGTTCTATAACTACCAATGCTATTTTTCAGGCCGATCACTAGTCGCCTTGGTCCCACAGATCTTTTTTCTTTTTTCTGAAGCGCGCTGTATAAACAGTGACGGATGGAGTAGTATGAGCGGATTCAAAGAAGAGCGTATTGATGGTTGCTTCTTCAGAGCAACTTACAGTGGGAAAGGTGGGGCTTACGATTTGACTGCTCATTACTCACTATTAATGCGGCGCAACGACCGGGCTGAGTTTCCCATGCAGTTGTGCACTACCCCCTCAGTTCCTAAATATACTCCGGAGTATATTTGTCTTTCTAGAGATTTCAACGAGTGACTACTCAAATATTTGTCTTTTTAGAGATTTCAAATGGACTGGCACATACGGATGTATATACATATTTTAGAGTGTTTTGCTCCGTATGTAGTCACTTGTTGAAATCTCTAGAAAGACGAATAGAATATCTAGGAACACAGGGAGTACACATACGAAGCAAAATGAGTGAATCTACACTCTAAAATATGCCCGTTTGAAATTTGTAAAAAGATAAATATTTAGGAACGAAGTAGTATAATTTTGTGCATGGCACATGGACCCGGATGATGAAGAGGCTTCTGGCAATGCTATCAAGCTTCCATCATTTGTTTACATGATTGATGTACTATACAAATAATTTTCCAGCGAGACATGAAATTGTACAATGGTGTGAGCTTTCAACTTCTGTTTCGCGTGTCTTGCCATCGATGCTCTTTCGGAAACAATAAAAAACTAACTTCCTTGCTAATGCATGTCAATTATTAGTAGATCAGAGCTAATAATTACATCACAACTGAAGACAGAGTTGTGAGAAGGTGTTAAATTAAAATTGATCCATACTTTCATTGGCAGCAACGTCCCCCCAGCTTTGTCTAAATCAACAAGGCATGTTGGGGGAAAAAGTAGCTATCTGGAGCATGCAACATTCCGATCATTTTGTGCAGTTCCACTAAAATAGAGCTGAGCGTCCCTATTCCAAAGACATTAAGTGGGATTATGATAATAGAGGACTGCTGATGAAACAATAAACACATAAATAGAAGCCAGTCACCTTTGCAGTCTCTTTTAAGACTAACTAGTTGGAGAAGATTAGGCTCGGAGTTGGATGAGGAGGATAGAGCAAAACCAATCTCTCTTTGTGCAGTCGCACTGAAATGTAGAGACGTTGCCCATGTGACATTTCAGTACAACTGCACAAAACACTCTTAAGAAAAAAGTGATTTGTGCAGTTCACCAAAAGGTCGCAATAGCAACGAGGTGAAATGGATAGCCATGTTTGCAAAAAAGAGGTAGAAAGGAAACAATTACTGGCCAATAATAGTTGATGACACATGCGACGACAAAAAATAAGCATATTCCTTTCCCTAAGGGAAGATAACAACACAGTTGTGTTTGTCTAGAACGGTGTGAGGACGAGAATGCAATATGGAAAGTACGCTGGACGAGCTACATTTTGGGCAAAGAACTATGGAAGATCCACATGCAGTGACGTGGGAAGACGGGCAGTGGAGCAAGGCTGGAGGGGATACCTGGAGGTCGTTGGGATGTAACTAGGTGAGCGGCGGTGGGCGGAATCTGCGAGCAGGTGGCGTAGGCCCTGCCGCGCCGGAGCTTGGTTAGAGAGAACGGCGTGTACCACAGATTGGGACGTGCTGCCTCGGCGCCGTCGAACGGAGAAACGATGCACCTCCTCCCTTTCCCCCGGCGGACGGGATGCGGCCGGATCAGTGACCAATGGTGAGAGAGAGAGAGAGGCCACCGCACTCCCTTTCCCCCGTCGGACGGGATGCGGCCGGATCAGTGACCAACGGTGAGAGAGAGAGAGGCCACCGCACTCCCTTTCCCCCGGCGGACGGGATGCGGCCGGATTAGTGACCAACGGTGAGAGAGAAAGAGGCCACCACAGCCTTGTGTGAGATACTCTGAAGAGCGACAAACCAGGCACGCAAGGCTCCATTGTATATAGTGAGCGGACTACCTTTTTCTCCATAAAAATCGTTTTATATTCTGTGTACATTCCATTGAGAGCTATAACTTTATTTAAAAATAATGCGGCAATGCGTCAAGTCGAACTTTGTTTCGTGCAGGCGTGGTACACGACCTCCCTAGGTAAACAACCGCTACAGGCGTTCAAATTAGCACGTGGGCTGCCATTTCATAAAGAAATGAGCTCCACCGTGTACCCGCGCGGGTGTGGCTGGGCACGAAGCGTGAGTACGTGCACGGTGCACCTATTCTCTTCTTGTATACGTACACCACCTACGTGGGGTTGTGTGAGAGAGATACAAACCTAGAGAGATATAGTGTGTGGGTTCTTGAGAGTTTTTTTTGGGGGGGGGGGGTTCAATCAAAAAATGTAACATATGCAATGTGTGTGAAATAGAGTCCTGGATATAACATATATATAGAGGGGGCGATCCACGAGAAGAGAGTGGGGGTATCACCGGCTTGAGGTGTCCATAGAATCGAAAAGAGGGCTGATGTGTGTGTGTGCGCGCACGATCGATAAAGAGTGCCATCGAATTTGTGTGTGCCCACGTCAAAGATATAGAGTGGCTGGCCTACTGGAACGTGAGAGGGGACATGTGCAGTTTGTCTCTGTGGCATGGATACCTACCTGCAGCGCTCGACTATCAGTGTGTGGTGGGGGAAGAGGGAGACCCAATTAACTATAGAGGTACAATGGTTGGTATATGTGTGGAGGAGGAGAGAGGCCTACCTCATGTATTAAGGAGATCGATCTGCCTCATGTATTAAGGGAGATCGATCGGCATCCGTGCATATGTGCATGAGAGGAATAAGGTTGGGAGAGAGACAGAGCTAGAGTGTTGGAGGGGGTGGTAGTGGAGTTGCTTCTAACAAATGGTGGGATAGGCTTGCTAGACAAACGGAGGGCACGCCCGCAATATCAATAAGAGAGGAGATGGCTGCTTGTTATCTGTGCACGTGCGTGTGAGAGACGGGTCAGGAGGCATGCACGAATGATGAGGGGGGAGGATGTGGCTGTGGTAAGCAGACATAACTACATAGGAAGATCAATCGCCCTTTGTTAGAGAAAGGAGAGACATAACTTGTGAGGTACGTCGATCGATGGGGGGGGGTAGTTAAAGTCGATCCAGGTATATGTTGGGAGATCGATCGGTATACATGCATGTGTGTGTTAGAAGCAAACGAGGCACGAGGAGAAGGGTAGATATAGAGGGATGCATGTAGGATGTGGTACGAGAGGCATACTATATCGAGCGGGGAGGAGTGTGCGAGTATGAGAACAATGAAAAGAGTGGTGGGAGTGAGGCATGGATGGTGACAAGAGAAGAGGGGAAGCTTGTGTTTGTGCTAGGCACACCAGGCTAGAGAGGCATATCGATCGATGTGTGCCGTAAAGAAGGAGCTGGGGGGCCTACACACACCGTGGGTGAACGACCTAAAGTGAAAAGACGAATTTGCGCGATGGAGATAGAGAATGCCGAGGGAGGGTGAGAGGGATGCGGGCGTGTGCATGCACAAGAGAAAGTTAGCGCTAGCTACAAAGATAAGAGGGTTGTGTAGGTGTAAAAGACGAATAGAGATCATATATACTTCATTATAAAAAGCGATTTCGGATATTTGAATAATTTATCATAGTGTTTTAAACTAACGTATGTGTGAATATATATAACGGTGATACACATGGTGTGATTATGAACATGTTATACTACATTTAATATATTTTATCTCTACTCTTATAAAAAACGGAGTTGTTGATGATGGTGTGCCTGCCATCCTGCATTATAGGCCGTCCAATTTATATCTGGCGGATAGCAAGGAAACTATGATGGTTGAAGTTGGCAACAAGCATGATTGTAGATTCTTATTGAAATAGAGAAACGAATTCAAATTTAGTTTGAATTGCAGCGGTAGTATAGACATTTGGAATGCACTAAAATGTTGGTATGAGTAGGTTACATGCATTATACATCAAAGCGAAAAAATTAATCGGACATAACATGGATTCATACTCCCTCCTTCCATCTATATAGGGTGTAATGAGATTTTTAAGACCGCCTTTGACTATTGACAAGATTAATAGTACATGACATGCACAATGTGAAAATTATATCATTGAAAGAACCTTTCACAGACGAAGTTAACGGTGTGCTTTGTGTAAGTTGCATGTCATATATCATTGCTCTAATATTTGGTCAAAGTTAGCATCGAAAAACGCATTAGGCCCTATATAGATGGAAGGAGGGAGTAGCTTTGAATATCATTTGTATAGTAAAACGGGGCAAGACTCTCTCTTTGAGTGGTGTGAATAGTTTTATTTTTTTCATTTTCTTTTTGGTTGAGGGAAGTGCGAATTGATTTGGTACGTACAAGTACAATATTACTACACGTTAGGCTTGTCCCTACAATTCAACCCGCATCTTGTTATATCCCGAAAATTCAGATATCGTGCTCCCAAAATTGGCGTCTTCACAACCCGCGCCTTGCTATCCCGAAATTACAACACGCGCGAAAACTCCCTCCAGCTGCCAAATCCCGACACGTGAAATCCCCCTTCTAACCCTGAGCCGAAAGGGCCGCTAGTTCAAATCGGTGGGGGGTACTTATGTAACACACCCTACATTTTGGACAAGCACGTCCCTAAGTCATGCTTCACCCCCTCCCATTGCCCCCTTTTCGCAATTCGAAATCCCAGGCCGCCATAACCTCTTCGCTCCAGCCGCGAAACCCCACCCTCCTCCATCCACCACGTCACCGCTGCCCAGCCAGAGCCTCTTCCCTGATGACGTCGTCCACCGCAACAGCTCGACGTCCCTCGTCCACCTCCCCGAATGAGGATCCGTCATCCATCTCGCCGCCCAGCCGGTTCAGCCGCCCCGTCCTCCACCTCCAAGGAACTGCTCCCGATTGCCTCGTCTATCACGGCTGCTACATCCCCACAGCGCCGCCTTAACCTGCTCCACCGAAACCGCAACATCCTCACCGACTCCTCGGACGAAGCCGAGGCCTACTCGGCGCCACCAAAGAGGTTGTACACTCATAACATTGCACCTTCTCCTTAACTCGACCTCCCGACGCCGACGGTGCTCCATCCCGCACCCCCATGGAGCGGCTACCTTGAAGTCGACGCCGCGGGCGACATCTCCATAGCGGCTCTCCCCCAGTGCGAGGCCCCTTCGGCGGAAGCGTCCATACCAGCCGGATCTGCTGCTGCTGCTCCGGCTCTCGCTCGCGCTGCTGCTGCTGCTCCGGCTCTCGCTTGATCGCTCGCTCGCCCAGCTGCTGCTGCTGCTCTCCCCCTCGCTCATGCTACTGCTTTGCTCTGATTAAGCCCCACTTCAGTCGACTGAA
>NC_041381.1:471103606-471127219 GCF_002162155.2 Triticum dicoccoides
ACCACCCGCAGCGGGGACGGGGGCTCGTCGGAGAGGTACCCCACTATCTATCTTAGGGTTTAGGGTGGGTGGCGGGGGGCCTAGAGGGCTGGCCAGGGCGGCGGTGGCGAGTTGTTTCGGGGCGGCGAGGCGACACTGGGGCTGGCGGTTCGGCCGGTGGTGGCTGGCGGCTCAAGGGGGTGCAGGTTGAAGATGAAATGCAGGCCCTCCCTAAACTACATGTCAAGTGCCTCTCTGCTACCATTGCGTTCAGTTTCGACAGTAGCATTCAGATTCCAGAGTAAATTTCAGTTTCGACAGTTAAGTTCAGAGTCAACAGTTTTTACCTCATCTGTTGTAGTCAGGTGGTTTTTGGTGATGTAAATTTTACATCCATTTTACATCATCTATTGGAGATACTATTAGAATCCCACTTGAGATTGACAATGCCTGTCTTGTGCTGCTTCAGCCTTGACGTCTTACGGCTCACCAGAGCTGCTCCAACGACAGAACGATCCATCACAACAGAGCAGTGCCCTGGATGCCATCTATAGATTCCTCAGATCTTCCTCCACACCTCCGACAGCCACCTCTGCCTCAACTGATTCAGCGACCAAACCAATGATGCTGAGGTTGACACGGCTACGGCAAAGAGGTTGTACACTTGTTGCATCACTTATTACTATACATTTACGTCGATCCATTAGGGCTATTTTGGTTCAACGGAAAAACGTCGATCCACTGGTTGTTACCATCACTCTAAATTTCTGTATGCTCTCCTTACAAAATCTCACCATATTTTTTTCGTATGCATGTCAGATATTGTACACAGTCATGCTGAACATGTAGAGAAAAAGAGAAGAGTTTTGCGCGGCAATACAATGTCATGCAGACATCGCTCCATGGTGGGTTCAATGGCAAACCCTCCCCACCCCTCTCCAAATTGTAATCCAGAGGAAGATATCTGTTCTGAGGCGTATTCAGACGCCGCTGACCACTCCTATTTACCCCCCAATGTGTTTGCTCTACCTTGGCATGATGATGTTAGTCATATCATGCATATGTTGCCTTGCAGTGCCTACTTTTGACATCATATATGTCATCTGCTTAGTTTAGACATGTTCTGTAATGCCACCTGTTTAGTTTCTATATCATATATGGGAATTATGCAGCCTCATGTCTTTTAGGCAGCCATAATATATGTGAAATGTGCAATGCCATCCTGTTTAACCAGGCATCATATATTTGAATGATATCTTGCCCATCCTTTTCTTTATTACATTTCCATTTGTCGACAATGTTTGTACATTAAACTACTCTTCCTGTGAATCAGCCATTTGGGTGGGAGATGGAAAAATCTGGAGTGAAAACAAGGCCTTCAGAGCACATAGTGCTACCTGTCGAAGCAGATCTCTTGTTGGGTCCCGATAGCTCCTCAAAGATGGATTCAGAGACAGATGACCAGTCCTATTCCCCCACTGAGGTGTCTGCTCTAACTTGGCATGATTATACTGCTCATATCATGCATACGGTGGCTTGCATTGCATAGTTTAGACATCATATACACAATATTCAACACCATGTTCTTAGTTCAGACATCATATCGAATGCCCTCTGTCTAGCATATAAATCACATATGTGAATTAAAATGCGATCCTGATTACTTAGATAACATGTAGGTGAATTATGTCATGCGATCCTGTTTAGTTATTCATCATATCTTTGAATTATGTTATGCTATTCTATCCAGTTTAGATAGACATCATATATGTGAAATTATGTCATGCTATCCATTTTAGTTAAACAATATACATGTCAACTATTTCATGCCCTCTTTTTTCCACACTATCTATTGCATCTGTCTCTCATACAATGTCTGTACATTCAACTATGTTTCCTGTTTATCAGCCATTTGAATTGGAGCGGGTGATGCCAATATCTAGCGGAATAAAAACACGGTCTTCAAATAAAACAGTGCTACCTCTTGGTGGAGATAGCACCCCGGTTGTACATGCACAAGAACCAGCCCTACCACACATAACCCAAACTCTCGCAGATTGTACCCCTACTGCGATGGACAGAGAATAGCTTCACCCAATCTAACCCCAATCCCAGCCGATAGTAACCCAGTTCCTGTTGACACAGCACCATCTCCACCACAGAGCTCCCAAACAACAGCAGTTAGTAAGGCAGCTCCAGTGCCCAAAGGGCCAGTACTATCACGGCGAACCCCAACTCCACCAGTTAGTATGCCTATTCCTGTGGAGGAAGCATAACCAGCCAGTCGTAGTTTAGCATCTATCGCATTTGATGTTGTTAAATCGTATGTGTGTATCTTCCCATCTTGGAAATATTATACTGAAGATGAAGAAAAATGCCAATTGCAGGTGTTTGTCTAGGAGTTATGTGTAAGTAATGTTATTAATGGCAATTACTTTGCTTCGTCCCATACATCCTACCTCCATGATGGTTATAATACAGCAAATTTTCCCATTTTTCTCTATAGAGAAGGACCGATTTGGAAACTCAGGATGAGGTAACCTGTGCTAATACCTCTGCTATCTTCAAGATAGCTTGGTGGCAGTATCGGAATTACCTGAAGAAAACGTACTTCACCGGCAAAGAAACTCATCAAATTCCCTTACGTTCTCCTGAGACACATTTACTGGACGATGACTGGGAACGCCTTGTTCTGTACTGGTCTGGAACCAAGAATGTGGTAAGGTCTATGAGCTCATTTTCTATTTTAAGTATTTTATTCTTGCGTCTTATTGTACTCTGTTCATGTAGAACAAGTGCCTAAACCTGAAGAACAATTGTTCTAATTTAAG
This sequence comes from Triticum dicoccoides, assembly GCF_002162155.2. Classification (NCBI taxonomy): domain Eukaryota; kingdom Viridiplantae; phylum Streptophyta; class Magnoliopsida; order Poales; family Poaceae; genus Triticum; species Triticum dicoccoides. The sequence continues at coordinate 471,106,417 of NC_041381.1, forward strand.
ATTCCATTGCTATCATAGTTCAAAAAAGCGCTAGGCGTTAATTGTGCGTTTTGCCACCGCCTTGCGCTTTATTGACCAAAGCGCATGCTTATGCGCAGTTATGCACAGATTATGCATAGTTATGCGCAATGTGTTTTGCCAACGCCTAGAGCCTAGGCGCGCTTAAGCGCTCGCTTAGGCGCGCCTTTTTTTAACTATGATTGCTTTGCTCTTGTATCACTTTATTTACTGATACGAACTTATTTTTAAATTGAAGGATCCAATCGAAACTCCAATGGCACAGCAGGTATGTTCACGCATGTTTCTTTAACAGGTTTGCTCTTATCAATAGCTCTGTTGATTTCAATTTCAATTGTGTATACAGTTGACTTTCATATCATGCACATTACTAGCATCACAACAGAGCCAATAGTGTTGTTGTACATGTAGACCCGTGGTACCCATCTGAAATCTTGTTGTACCATTTAGTTTCCCACGCTTTGTATTCTTTCACTTCTGCTTTGTCTTGAACTGATATGATTTGAACCGTGTCTCTATTTTGATTTGGCAAGACAATGTAGTGACCATAGGACATATATATATATGTTTGTTTGATGCTTTTATTATGTACTAGTACTTGGCAATAGAAGACTTGGTAGTTTAATCCTGTCCACCTTACTAATGAACTGGTTCACCGAAATGAGTTTCATATACTAGTACATGCTAAACTTGTTATGTGTCTGCTTGTTTCTTATTTTAGAATGCTGACAGAATATTGGGGAAGAGTGCCTTATTAAGCAATGGTAAAGGAAGTAATGCAGATAAGGTTCAGGATAGTGACACATCCTTGTTGGTCTCCAACAAAGCTGATAAAACAGCTAAGGAAGACTATCTTGAAGACAACGAGACAACCCCAAAGTCCTGTCTTGGTTTAGTGTTCGAGTTACTGGCCACTACCGCATGCACAAGCTATTCAAACTCACTGTCTGAATCAGTTCGGTTTCTTGAGTCTCAACTACAAGCTGAAAGACATCGATCAGCTGTGCTGCGACAAGAAGCAGAAGGACTGCGGAAGTCCCTGGAGCATTCAGATGCATACTTTCTGGTGCAACAGCAAGCGTTGGAGGATTTTAGCACCAAACAGGACAAAGCTAATCAGCTTGCTAAGCTTATTGCCAGCATGGTGGATACCCAGGATAACGTTTCTTGAGCTCTTCTGAAGTTGTTTCAGTTATGCTCTTGTTTTGCTGCCGCGTTTATTTGCACTGGTGGCCAATTTTGACGGCCAAGTGTATGTAATATGCTGCTTTGTTCCCTATATTTGCACTATTGGCGAACTTTGATGCCCAGTGGATGTAATATGTGTAATAGCGGTAATAGGCTAGCCTTAATTGCTTGCTTATTTATTTCCTTATTGTCTTGTTTAGTTGTTTGCTTGTAGTCACTTCAGTTCTTTTTCTGTGTTTTTCTAGTGGCCACAATAGCCTATTTTTGGTAACTAGGCCAAAATAATCATGGCAACACACGGACTATTGTAAACATGGGCCTCCTGCAGGCCGTATGATCCATGGGCCTTCGTTCGGCCGTAGGACCATTGGCCTTCTATACGGGCCGTAGGATCCATCGGCCTTCTATACGTGCCTTAGGGATCAATGGGCCTTCTACGGGCCGTAGGGTCCATGGGCCTTCTACGGGCCGTACTATCCATGGGCCTTCCACGGGGCGTATCATCATTTCGCCAATCATGGGCTGTACTATTCGTAGACCATAACGGGCCGTTAATAGGCCGTATTTGATAACTCTATGAAAACAGCCCAACGGATTTTTTTTGACATGAAAACAGCCCAACGTATTAACGGTCCGCAAACGGGCCGACTGTAACGACGGGCTGAATTTGGCCCACAAGCAAAAAATGACAGTAACGGGCCGTATGTAACCGAATGCTGCAAATGAGCCCAAGAATCAATGGGCCCTGAGAAGGCCGAAAGATAACTTGGGCTAGAAATGGCCCAATGGAATAACGGGCCGTTAATGGGTATAAAGTGATACACTATTCATTACAGGCCAGTTTCACCACGGGCCGTTAATGGGCCAAGAGTTACAAAGGTCCTCATGTGGGCCGAAAGAAGTCATGGGCCACACATGGGCCGGAAGTTAAAACGGGCTGAATCATATTGGACGGCCCAGATGACGCTACTGGGCCTAATTCGGATAGGGCGTAACAGGCCCTGGGTTAGCGGGCTGTAAATGGGCTATATGCGAACAGGTCGTTAATAGGCTTTTCGTGGGCCGGCCCGCCACCTTTTGACCAAGTCAAACGGGCCGGCCTTTTCACAGGAATGGGCCTCTGTTGGGCCGTCCCACGTGTCGCCGTATCATAGGCGCCTTCGGTCCAATGAGCGGATGACATCTGTCCCAACGGTGAGCCGACACGTGTTTGCTCCAGCCAATGATGATTTTACACGTGGAAAATCCCCATTGGTCAGGGTTGTTAACGGGTTATCAAATCCAAAACCCGACCCGATAGCTTAACGAAGTTCCGTTACGGTGCATGCCACATGTCAGTCACCCTTGACGAAAGCAGTTCTGTGACGCGCGATTTATCGTCATGGAAGTGGACACTTCCATGATGATAATTTTGGTAATGTCATGGAACACTTCTACGATAGCACAGGTATGACTATCTTGATTCTGTCATAAATTTGTCATGCATGTATATGCATGACAAAAAACGCGACCTACTGTGACAAACACGTATCATCACGGAAGTGTATTTTTTTTGTAGTGGATGGCAACAATACAATACGTGCCTTGCAACCCCTATTGTCACTGGGTAAGGACACCACAAGATTGAACCCAAAGCTAAGAACTTCTCCCATTGCAAGAAAGATCAATCTAGTAGGCCAAACCAAACTGATAATTCGAAGAGACTTGCAAAGATAACTCAATCATACATAAAAGAATTTAGAGGAGATTCAAATATTTCTCATAGATAAACTTGATCATAAACCCACAATTCATCGGATCTCGACAAACACACCGCAAAAAGAGTTACATTGAATAGATCTCCACAAAAGAGGGGGAGAACATGGTATTGAGATCCAAAAAGAGAGAATAAGCCATCTAGCTAATAACTATGGACCCGAAGGTCTGTGGTAAACTACTCACAACTCATCGGAGGGGCTATGGTGTTGATGTAGAAGCCCTCCGTGGTCGATTCCCCCTCCGGCGGAGCGCCGACGAAGGCTCCAAGATGGGATCTCGCGGATATAGAAGGTTACGGCGGTGGAAATTGTTTTTCGTTGACTCCCTGGATGTTCTCAGGGTACGTGGGTATATATAGGAGGAAGAAGTAGGTCGGTGGCCGCCCGAGGGGCCCACGAGATAGGGGGTTCGCCCTGTAGGGGTGACCGCGCCCTCCACCCTCGTGGCCGCCTCGGCTGCTTCTTGGCTTGCACTCCAAGTCCTCTGGATCACGTTCGTTCCAAAAATCATGCCCCCGAAGGGTTCATTCCGTTTGGACTCCATTTGATATTCCTTTTCTTTGAAATACGGAAATAGGCAAAAGCAATACGTGCTTGGCCTCCGGTTAGTAGGTTAGTCCCAAAAATGATATAAATGTGTAAAATAAAGCCAATAAACATCCAAAAAGGGTAATATAATAACATGGAACAATCAAAAATTATAGATACGTTGGAGACGTATCAGCAGTCCCCGAGGCGGCTACTCCGGTGCCACACGTCCGTCCCTCCGCCGCCCACCATTGCTATATAAATTGCTGCGCCAGCCATAGCCGCAGTCATCCGCTCCGTTCCCTTTCTCTTGTCCACACCACTACTGCCCACCATGGCTTCCTTGCGCTCCAGCGCTCTTCGGGACGGGTGGACGACCGACCACAAGGAGATGGCAGCCATTACTGGCGACTGGCTGGCCGGCAGGCAGCCGGAGGATGACGACGTCCCAATGGAGAACATGGTAGTCGACCATCCGGCGCCAACCCCCTCCTCTGCGCCATCCTCGCCGGCGCATTGCACCATGACCATCGGCGAGGCCCGTGCCCAATACATGGACCCAGTGAGGCAGAAGCGTCATGAGCAGTTCCGAGAGGCGCAGGCCGACGCCGCCTACAACCACCATCTCCTCCAAGAGCACCTACATGCGGAGGAGCAATTCGCCACGGAGCGGGCGGATCAGGAGGCGCTGCTCGACTCATACCACTCCGCCCGCGAGGGCCGCCTCGAGCGCTGGCGGTACCGCATGCGGGTGGAGGAGGTTGCGACCGCCTACAAAGAGGGCGATGAAGCGGGCAAGGCGCTATTTGGCGAGACCGAGGATGTGCCAGAGGACAATGCTGGCTCCGATGAGTCCCCGCTCCGCTAGCGTTGATGAGGCCCTACTCCGTCGAGGCCCCGCGGCGCCAACAATGAGGCAAAGGACACCGCCGGCTCCGCCGAGGCCCCGCCCCGCCGGCACCGAGGTAGAGGCCCTACTCCGCCGAAGCCCCGCCCCGCCAACAATGAGGCAGAGGATATCGCTGGCTCAGCCGAGGCTGCACCCTGCCGATAATGAGAGGGAGGATTTCCCCCGCTCCACCGAGGCGCCACCTCGCCGGCAACGAGATAGAGGACATCGCCGGCTCCACCAAGGCCCCGCCCCACCGGCACCGAGGCGGAGGCCCTACTCTGCTGAGGCCCCGCCCTGCCAACAACAAGGCAGAGGACATCACCGGCTCAGCCGAGGCCCCACCCTGCCGGCAACAAGGAGGAGGATTTCCCCCGCCCCGTCGAGGTGCCGCCCCGCCGGCAACGAGACAGAGGACATCACCGGCTCTGTCGAGGCCCGCCCCGCTGCCAACGAGGTCGTGCTACACAGAAAACAAGGAAGACAAGAACACGGTACGTCACCGCCGCTCGGGTCCAAGTAAGGCCACCGCTGCTACCCTCCGGTTGAAGCCAAGCTAGGCGGGTTGACCATTGACGTCCGATTAGCTTCTTGCCAGCGACGTGGAGTTGGAGAGCTATGTTGGAGAAGGATGCTGCTTATACTTAACTGCTGGTGCAGTTGGCTGACTAACACGTGGGCCCAATAGGCATATGGGCCACATGTCAGTTACACAACTACACCTGCAGTTAAGTCACTGAAGCTCAGTCCGCTGGAGAAGAAGCTTCTGTTCGGCTCAGCCTGACACAGTTGGTAGCTTTGGTTAATTAATTATACCTCTAGCACCCCATTTTTAGTTGAAGAATGTATGAAATGTAATGAAGTCCGACATGTTTATATGAAATCCGACCGTGTATGAATGAATTTAGTTCGATTAGTTTGAATTCTTGTATCACTGGCATTGGATGAACATGCAAAACAATACGTACTAGCATTATTCCCAGGGTTATCACCTCGTTTGCAGCAGTTTCACATGTACTCCCTCCGGTCCTTTTTAGTCTGCATACAAGTTTTGTCTGCGGTCAAAGTATCTCTACTTTGATCAATCTTATAGAAAAAGGATGAACTTTCACAATGTGTGAAGTAAAAAGGACCAGAGGGAGTACAAAGAGTTTGAGCAGCTTTTTAGCATTCCTGTACATTGCAATCAAACGCACAAGCCTATCAATTCATAGAGAACATTCAAAACAATCGATGATTATGCATCTCAGCGATTTACATGTCAGAGCCAATATTTACTTCATAACTAAAGAGTAAAGAAAAATTGATTGACACTGCTGATAGCAAAGGGCGTCCCATTCAAAAATATCAAACACATGTCTCCATCAATGAGCAAAATTTGACAAGGTTGTCCCATTCCAAAATGTCAAATGCTTGTTGTTTTGCGTACATCGATGAGAAAACTTTGACAAGGTTTTCCCATTCCAAAATATCAAATGCCTACAATTGTGGAATGGGCAGGGTTTGCCATCAGTTTGGACATTGACATGCACCTCGTGCTAAATAAACTAGTTGTTCTTTTTGTGCAGTTCCATGAAAATTAACCAAATTCACGCGTAGCTTGTATGATTTCGCCCTTATATGTTGCAACGGATTGAACTTATATGCACCTCCTTTCTTGTGGTGGAAATGAATGATTCGATGTATTCATGAACATTTTGTGTAGTTCCCATTGAAATCAAGCTGAGCACCCCTATTTGCACAAATACAAAAAAGTGATTACTATAAAGCAAACCGTACTATGAATTGACAGTTTAAACATCACCTACATGGTCCATGTAGAGCACACTTTTAGAAAAATGGAACTCACCGGAAAGAATCCTAGAACAACATTGTACTTGCGCATCACAGCAACAAAATGGAGATCTGTCAGTCCTTCTGAGCTGAAGTTAGTTTGGTCTTGTGGGGAGTAATGTAACCATCCTTCAACTGCTCCTTCTGATGAGAAGATAGACAAGTCTTCTTCATCCTAGCATAATCGGAACTAGTCACTTCACGTACTCCAGATTCTTCTTCAGAGGAGGATGATCCTGCTGTGCAAAGACAAGATGACAACTAAATGCTAGCATACCTGTTTGCTCGAAAAAAAAGAAAGGAAATAATTTAAACAACACAGACGAAGCACTTCTCAAGGACAATACCACTTTCTCATGACAGTATCTAAACAGTAGCAAAACACCAATAGAGATGAAAAAGCTCAATCATATGGATGAAATCTGTGGGCGAGTACCAACCTTTGTCAGGAGGCTTATTGTGTAGAGCATACAGATCAAGCACTTCTCCTAAACCATCTATTGCTATATATTGTGGTTGCCATGCTTACTATATACTCCTCGATTAGTTTAATGTTTCCAACATCTTCTTGTGCAGTTCCACTAAAATATATGGTATCTCCAAAGAAGATCCCTGTTTGCACAAGTAGAGATAATTACATATTACATTAAGAGTGGCATCAAATCAGTGGCAAAACAATTGCTCGTTCTAGCCATAGAAATACATTAAGATGCAAAACTATATCATTACTTGTGTCATCACAGTTCCAGTGCTTCATTACAGCACCGGGAGTTGATTTTTGTTTTTCTTCCGCTTGTTCTTCCCCTTCATCACTTGGTTTAATAACAGACAAGCTTCGCCTTCAATGTAAGATTTGGCATGTCAATCAGGGAGCACAAGTATAGCACTAAACAACGACATTAATTTTCTGATGAAAGTGGCAAAATACATGCCAACAGTTGTGAAATATCCTTATCTTACCTCAATGGGATATTACGGTGCACATATAGATTGGAAGTCTTGTCTCCATTTGTGCAGTTCACTAAAATCAAGCAACATTACTATACAAGTAGCACAACATATGAAATCACACTGCACAATCATGTGAAAGAAGGCTAGTACTGACCTCTCATGACGCGATGTTCAAACAACTCACAAGAAGAAGATCTAAACCAAATTTGCCAACACGGATAGGGAATAAGATCTCCTCTTGTGCAGTTTCACTAAGATCAAGCAATCAAGCAACGTTGTCGGTGTGACATTTTGGTTGAACTGCACAAAACACTCTTAAAACAAAAGTGTTCTGTGCAGTGCAACAAAAGGTCACAATAGCAACGAGGTGAAGTAGATAACCCTGTTTACACAGAGGTGCAAAGGAAACAACTAGTGGTTAATAACGGTGGATGACACATAAGCCAACAAAAAGAAGCATCTAACTTATCTAAATGAGAAAGAAAGCAAGACAGTAGCATTTCTCAAACAGTGGCATTGATTAATATTATCAGAGAGACTATATTAATAATAAAATTTGTTAAACATGTAATTTGCTTTTAACTGTCGCATTGCATCAATTTTCCAGCGGCGTTATTAGAGGGTGTTTATTTACAGGGACATTTTGGGTATTAAAAGTGGGCATTTGGGATTAAAGAAAGAAGACCCCGAGGGAGAGTCTTTTGGGGACTTTTTCCAACAGTTGCCCCTGCCCTGCATCGCACCTTGTCTCTATTAGTTCATTACTAGGGGTAACATGGTCTTTTAGCATGTCATTTAATAACCTCTAGTCTATGTTTAGTCCCTGGAACCAAGCAGGTAGGGACTAGGGAGTTTTCAACCAAACATGGCCTTAGATTAACAATAGCTCAAGAGTTGCACGGGATAGTGGATGCACCAGCACCATGTGCATCTACCGATGTATGAAGGGGTGATGCACAGTCTGTTGCAACAAAGAACAAACAACCAAGGAGCATATTTGTGTTGGTCCTAGTTTTGTTATCTTTAGACACCTTTCCCTATGTGAGCGCGGCAAATCTAGTCCTAGTCAAACTCTACAGCCTTGTCCCCCAAAACAAAAGATCAGTTTGTTACAGATGTTCGTACTGCGTTTGTCATTGTTTTCCCTTTTCGATCAACGTAGGTTCTGGATAGCCAGTCTGTACTAGTACTTTCCCCTCTTCCTTTCCTCTTTGAACCACGTCCTAGATTCATGCTATACAACTTTCCCCACTACTTTCCCCCATTCCTTTCCTCCTTGAACCACGTCTTAGATTCATGCTATACAACTTTCCCCACTACTTTCCCCCTTCCTTTCCTTTTTGAACCACGTCCTAGATTCATGCTATACAACTTTCCCCACTACTTTCCACCATTCCTTTCCTCTTTGAACCACGTCCTAGATTCATGCTATACAACTTTCCCCACTACTTTCCTGTTTGATCCAACACCTAGATTCGAGTGCAGAAGCGGAAAAAGCCCACATGCAGCTAGAGCAATGCATGTGGAATAAGTAAATTATACCTTAAGGTTCTTGGGGTGTGGTTCGGTGGGCGACCGGAGGCCGTTCGGCCCACACTATGTATGGCGGCAAAGAAGAAGGGGTCTGAGGCCCTCCCGTGCCGCCGCTGGGTGAAAGAGAACAGTTGCGCCGGTAGTGGATTCCCTCCCTCGTCGACGGCGACAGTGTTAAGCCTCCTTCCCTTCCTGGCGGACGGATCCTGCCGGCTCTTTGACCAGTAGTGAGGGAAGAGAGAGAGGCCACCAAAGTCTTGTTTAGATCTGGAGAGGGTGAGAGAGTGTGAAGAGAGCAACTACAAGCGCTGAGGCTCTAGCATGTATATATATATTAGAGAGAGAGTGTGAAGAGTGCAAACCCTAGAAAACAAGCGCCGAGGCTGCAGCGTATACGTGATGAGGTGACTATATGGTCACTACGAGATCGTATAGCTCTATATCCATTCATTTTGACCAGTCAAAGAATCCTCCTGGCACCGCCCCAGATCACTTTCTCTCTCTGTCATGCTGGGCCTACCTGTCATTGGGTGGAAGAAAGAAGTCGAACAAAAACAAAATTATGCTCAAGTGTAGTTATCGAACCCGAGACCTCAAGTTTGATGAGCGAACAGGCTAACAAGCTACACCACACTCCCATTATGTTCAACAAGAGGAAAATAACCTTTTATACATTCCTGCATTCGTGTGACAAGCATGCCGTTTTTTTGCATGGGAGTCATTGGGATTTAAATCATAATCGTGTCATGTGGCTTTGGTGGTAAGATTATCCACAATGGGAGTAACGTAGGTGGTAACATCACACATCTTTAGGCAAAATAGATAATGTGGCGAGTAATTAATGAGGAAAGAGAGGCATGTGGTAACATATCTAGTTACTGTAACATCACAAATACCAAGACAAAATGGGTCTACAATCTAATAAATGAAGTGTTGCATCATACCACACAATGTTACTCCCCACTATAGAGGTAGTAACATAGACTAGTAACATATGCATGCCACTAGTTTAAGTTACCATCCATTGTGACTAGTCTAAGGTCTTTTGGATTTAAAGAAGTGTTGGTAGTACAGAAATAATGCAGCCATAGTCACCTTACCTCTCTCCACGTAGTACGTTGGGTCCCACCAGTCAGAGGGTGAAAAAAACAAATTAACAAGAAAAATTAAAAGCGACATCGGTGTATCTTACCTCATACATCTCGTTACTACTCGTGAACACTGTCCAATTGATCCCTCTGTTCGCTCACATACTATTTTAAGTGAATCCTTATTATAACATGCACACAATTTTGGGCACTTGTATTCGACCTAAGTCAGCGTGCCACCGTATCTCGTCCTACTCCCTCCGTCTATGTGTAATAAGTCACTTTAGAAGGTGCAGTGGGACCAAGGTGCAAGCAGATTGGAGGAGAAGGAGAAACTTGACCGGTCCTTCCTCCAATCAAAGCCTTGATTTTTGTCTCTAAACGCAACAATTAATCCCAACAACTAAGAGATGTCGTTTTAGCTACCATGCAGGGCCACGTATTAACTCGCATGCAAGCCGACTTTGATTTCTTGACTGATGAACGCGTAGTTGCGCTCCATGCATTGGGTTTCCGGAGGAGATAACAAGGCAGAGTAAGGACTGTTTGGTTACATTGCTTAGGCTGGTCATAATGGTGAGTAACTTGGACTAGTAACATGCATATGTTACTAGTCTATGTTACTACTATGCGAACTTTGCCGTCGGAAGCGAGCCGGTCTGGATCTCCTGAGCTAGCAAGATTTTTCTAGCCCACCCAAGCTAGCTGGCCCACAAAAGCTAACATATTTTAACAGTTCCAAATGCCTAACCTTGCCCGGCTAGGCTATAAGCTGTTCTTGATAAGGATCCAAATGCTCCCTAAGTAACAACGCTCGCTAGCAACGAGGCCATGAGGGGATTGAGATGCAAAGTTAATGGACGACACTTAAACATTTTGGGAATATCTAATTTCCGTAAGATGACTTAACACCTAGACGAAGGGAGTACTACTCCTCAGTCCAGGTTTGATGGAATATTCGTCACCTCTTCTCTTCTTGTATGTACTCCATTTGTATCTCACTTCCTGTGGCTTCGCATCCGCACGATATTCCTATTCTATGAACCTATGTGTGCGTGTGCGTGTGTGTGTTAGAGAGAGCGGCACATCGACCTACTCCTACAGAGAGATGGTGTGTAGTGTATGATTTAGCCGTGAGAGTCGGTGCATCCTCTCATTTCCGGGCGTCCGGTCAGGACAGGCAGACAGCTGCCACGCCCGCTCCTGACCAGCCTGGCCCACCCAAAGCCCCTCCATCGCCCCCGCGCGCTTCTCGCCCGAAATGGTCAGCGCCGCTCCAAAGAATCGGTGATGTATTCATGCCCAGGCAGAGCGGACGCGACCTCTCACTGGCGCCTGCGTTGAAGGGAGAAGCGGATTCAAGAGTGATGGTTGCTTCATCCGTCTAACTTACTGTTGGGTCTATGTGATTTGACAGCTCATTGGTCATTATTACTGAGGTGGTAGGACTGCTGGATGTCCCACGCTTTCGGCGAAAGAAGGTACTACTAGATTACATTTTTGTCCGTTCTTACAGCGGAGGAGTGCGAGAGCAGTGAAAACACGCAGGCTCAGTGATTACATGGCCCGCCTCACACTATCACCATATTTTCTGGACACCGTGCGACACCTAACTCTTTACATAGTACTAGTATAGTACGTACTATAATTTATCAGCGAGATAAATTTGTACAATGCTATGAAGCTTCCAACTTCTGTTTCATGTATCTTGCGTCCAAGGTTGCCCGTTGCAACATTTCATCAAATACAAAGGAGACTAACATGCATGCTATTGCATCTCAATGATTGACAGATCATAGCCAATATGTACTCCCTTCGTTCCAAAATAAGTGTCTCAACTTTATGCAAACTTTAGTACAAAGTTGTAGCACCACTAAAGTTGACACTTATTTTGGAACAGAGACAACTAAAGAAAAAATGATCCATCCAGTCCCTAGCCCTTAAACCGTAAACCCTAACCAAGCTTTAATTTGCTGGCAACGTTGGAGCTCCTGAAGAAATGAAGTTTGCAACCCTTTGACCATCGGATCATTTTGTGCAGTTTCACCAAAATCGAGATGAGCATCCATGTGGCAAAGAAATTGAAGAAGCGTGATTAGAATAAGATTACTGGGACTAGTTGATGAGACATAAAATCATCACAAATACAGTACGTAGAAGCCAGTAGAGGTATGTGCGGGGCAAAGAAGTAGAGAAATATCCACATGGAGTGATGTGGGCAGTTGGAGCAGTGGTGCAAGCCGGTTGTAAAGGGAGTTGTACCCGAGGGATGTCGGGACGTAGCTCAACCTAGAGGAGGGCGGCGGGAGGCGAAAACTGCCCACATCGCGGCAGTGAGCAAGGGATGAAGGCAGCCTCACCGGCTTTGTGAGAGAGAACGGCGGGGACCCCTGATCGGGATGTGTTGACAGTGGGTTTTTGCCGTCGGCGACGGCAACCACATCTACACTAATCATCCACCCCTTCCCCTGGCGGACATGATCTGCCGGGGTGTTAGAGATGTGGCCACAGCCGTTTTGTGCGAGAGAGTGTGAAGAGAGCAACCCCAGCAAGCAACCGTGTAGGCTCGTCCTGACTATGTATATAGTGGAGCGGCTTTGTTTTCTCTCCATATGAACCTATTTATATTGCATACGTGCCATTGAAGAAAAAAAAACTTTATTTATAAATGACGCGGCACCTACTACTCGTTCTCCTATAAACCTTGCACTTCGCATCTCCAAAATATTAACCTTGCGGTTGGCTCTTCGCCTCTTCGGGAAGTCGAGCAATAATGGTATTGTAGTATATATCGTTTGGGCTATATGAGACCGAATGAATTGCTGCATGTCCACCACGTGGGCGAGGGTCGAGGGGCGAGGGAGAGTGCGTACTATTACGTCCATTTCAATATGGACTACATACGGAGCAAAATGAGTGAATCTACACTCTAAAATACGTCTATATACATCAGTGTTTGGAGTATGTACGAGTAGTTCATATTGAAATCTACTAAAGGACATATATTCCAAACAATATGATAATCTCTCTAACCAAGGTAGGGACGAGGAGTAAACGGAGGGAGTAGTAAAATTTTCTCCTCGTCCTGCGAGCCACCACGCGCATGGGCGAGGGAGCGGGCATAAGGTGTACTAGTAAGCAAGCTTCATCTCATCGTGTGAGCTACCGGCCCATGGGTGGGGGAGACGGCGTACTAAGCAAGCTTTTCTCGTTCTGTGAGTTGACGGGACACATCAAAAGTACTCTAGTGTATAGAGCCTTGCCTCTAAGGTAGGCCCCACATGGTTTGCCTCTTTTTTAACATAACGCATCAAGTCGCAATTTGTTTGTTCACCCAAGGTAGGCGATCCTCCATCAAGTGGACAACCAGTACATGTGTCAAATTACCACGTGGGATGCCTTTTCATACAGAAATGAGCTCCACCGTGTACCCGCCCGGGTGTGGTTGGGAAAGAGACGGGAGTACGTGCGCCGTGCGTGCACCTCTTCTCTTCGTGCATGTCCCCCACCTACTTGGGTGTGTGAGAGAGATACAAACCTAGACAGATGGTGTGTGCTTTCGTGAGTGTTTTTTGTTTGGGGGGGGTGTGATTTCGTGAATGTATTTGTGGGAATATGTGTCGATGACATCTCAAACAAAATTTTGCATGCAATGTGTGTGAAATGGAGGCCTATCCATATCATATATAGAGGGTCGGGCAATCCATGAGAAGAGAGGGAGGGGTCATAGATATCGATAGAGTCGAATAGAGGATCAAGTGGGTGGGTGTGAGATCGATGAAGAGAGCCATCGAAATTGTGTGTGTGCAAGTCAAAGACATAGGGCGACTAACCTACTGGAATGTCAGAGGGCACATGTCAAGTTTGTGTGTGGCAGGGAGACATGACTAGAGCACTTGATGTATCGGTGTGGGGTGGGTGGGGGAGGGGGAGGCAGAGGCCTAACTAGAGAGGTAGAACGACTCGTATATGTGTTGAGAAGGAGAGACCCAACTATGTCTTGAGGGAGATCGGTCGACATCCATACATAACTGAAGGACGGGAAATAGGATGGAACAGAGAAAGAGAGAGAGAGAGAGAGAGGAGAGGAGAGAGGGATGGAGAGGGGTAGAGTGCTGGATGGATGATGGAGTTGCTTCTCAAAGATGGCGGGAGAGGCCTACTAGACAAACTAAGGGTAGAACTGCAATATTATCAATAAGAGTGGGGATGTGTTTCTGTGTGTGCCTGTGCGTGATAGATCTGTCGGGACGCATGCATGGATGATGAAGGGGAACCATGTGTTTGGCAAGCAAACCTAACTAGATCGGTAGATCAATTGTTGTTTGTCGAAGGAAGGGAGAGACATAACTAATGAGGTAGATCGATCGACGCGTGGAAAAAAATGAGTTATAAGGACCTAGCTAGCTATATATATAGCGGGAGATCGGTCGGTGTACATCCATTTGTTAGAGGTAATTAAGGCCCAGCGAGACGGATAGACAGAGAGAATGGAGCTAGGAGGTGGTGCGAGAGGCCAAGCTACTAGCTAGATAGGGGGAGGAGTGTGCGGTTGTGAGATCGATGAAGAGAGGGGCGAGAGTTTACACGTGTGTGGGACTGTATGAGAGACACGAGGCATGGACACAGAAAGGAGGAGATGGAAGGTGCGTGTGTATGTTGTAGGCAGCCATCGCTGGAGAGGTTTATCGATCGGTGTGTGTCGGAAAGGAGTTGTGGAGACTGTGGGAGAATGACCTAAAGAAAAAATGAATGTGCGCGATGGATAGAATGCTGAGGGAGGGGAGGGCGAGGAGGGTGTGTGCATGCACGAGAGGAAGTTAGTGCTAGCTACAAAGTTTAGAGGATTTTGTGGGTGTAAGAGACTAACAAAGATCATAATTTGATATGAAAGTGGATTCATATATTTGAATAGGAGATCATAGTGTTATAAACATATGCATGCATGAATATAGCAGTGATACGCGTGCTGTGGTTTTGCACATGTTATACCATAATGTGATAATGCATGGCGTTTGCAACTCACAGCTAAATATCGAACAATCTAAACCATACTATACATCGAATAATCTCACATTTTATTTGAATTTGTGATAACGTGTGGCGTTTGCAGCTTACAACTAAATATCGAACAATCTAAACAATACTATATATAGAACCATCTCACATTTTATTTGAATTTATGGTAATGTGTGGTGTTTGCAACTCACATCTAAATACTTGTAGGTGTAGGGGGCGGGGCACCATACATTATGTGATAAACACATTATACATATGAGATATGGTTTAGATTATGAAGATCTAGCTAGAGCTTAAAATGTACTGTGATTTGAAATCAACATAAAGTGGATTCAAAAAATTGAGTTCGAGTTCATATATTACACATAGTTCATATCTAACTCGAGAGTAATCGTGTGGTGTGTTGTGAAGATAATACACAAACGATGGTTTAACTTGACAATAATGATGATTGTAGATCTTATTAAAATAGAGAAATGAATTCAAATGGTTTTACTTCACGACAGTCATTATTGTAGATCTTATTCAAATAGAGAAACGAATTCAAATTTAGTTCATATTGAAGCAATAGTATATACGTTTGGAATGCACTAAAACGTTCATTTGAGTAGTAGGTTGTATGCATTATATGCATAGCGAAAGATTTAATTGAACATAACATGAATTCAAAGTTTTGAATGACATTTGTAGTGCGAATTGATTTGGTACAGTACACGGGACTAGACTCTCTTGTGTGCTGCTAATTGATTTATTTTTGTTTTTTCATCAATGGAAGTGCGAATTGATTTGGTACAATACACATTAGGCTTGTCGGGAAATTTCAACCCGCGCCTTGTTACCCCAAAATATTTAATATATATCTTTGTCTCGTTGTGCTCCAACAACTCCCTCCATCTCAACCCGCGCCTTGCTATTCCAAAATTATAACGTGCGCGAAACTCCCCCCTCCTGTGAAATCCCGACACGCGAAATGCCCGTGTACCCCTGAACCGAAAGAACCGCCTCAAATCGGTGGGGGTAATTTCGTAACTTACCCCACATTTTGGACAAGCGCGTCCCTAAGCCATGGTTTCCCACTCCCATCCCATCCGCCCACCCATTCGTACACCGAGGACGCGAAAACCCGCGAAGCCCCACACCCTCCTCCGTCCGCCACCCAGCTGGAGCCTCTTCCCCGACGATGTTGTCCACAACAACACCTCGACGTCCCTCATCCACCATACCGGATGAGGATCCATCGTCGATCTCATCATCCCGCCGGTTCAGCCACCCTGTCGTCCACCTCCAAGGAGTTGCCCCGATGTTCCCCTCGTCTTTTGCGCCACCTCCATTCCCACACCGCCATCTTCAGCTACACCACCGGAAGAGCAACATCATCTCCATTTCCTCGGATGAAGCTGCGGCCTAATTGGCGCCACCAAAGAGGTTGTGCACTAATCGCTGCATTTTCTTCTTGATTTGATCTCATAGTGCTACCAGCGCTCGGTCCCGAGCCGACACGGTGCGGCTCCATCCACGGCGGCGTCGCCGGCCACTTCCTCCACAATATTGCTCCCTCGGCGGTGGCGTCCACATTAGTAGGAGTTGCTGCTGCTTTAGCTCTCGCTCGCACTGCTGCTCTGCTCTTACTCTCAGTCCCCTGCCTGGTCTGCTCTTGCTATTGCTCTTGCTCTTGCTCGCGCTGCTGCTCTCGCTCTTGCTCTTGCTTGCGATGCTGCTCCGATTTAGCTACACTTCAGTCGACTGAATCGACTTTTGGGTCAGTCAATTTTCAGGGGGTGGCGGGGCTCGCCGGAGTTAAGGAAGAACCAACCGCTGTGGGGAGGGGGGCTCGCCGAAGAGGTACCCCACTATCTATCTTAGGGTTCAGGGTGGGATGGTGGTGGGGCGGTGGCGTGGGGATCGCCGGAGAAAAAGCTCGGCACGAGGGGGCCTAGAGGGATGGTCGGGGCGGCGGCGGACCGGCGGTGGGGAGTGGTTTCGGGGCGGGCGGGGCGGCGCACCACCGACCGCGGGCAACGGGGGGCGGCTGTTTGGCCGGTGGTGGCTGGCGCCTCAGGGGGTGGAGGTTGAAGATGAACAGCAGGCCCTTGATTTTGTATCCAGCGGCTGGAAAATTGACTGACCAGAGATGAAAAAGTCAGTCGACTGATGTGTAGCCTCACGTCTAGTGCATTCAGTTTCAACAGTAAAATTCAGTTTCGATAGCAAATTCCGTTTCAACGGCAAATTCAGTTTTGACAGTTAAGTTCAGTTCTGATAGTTAAATTCAGTTTCGACAGTTAAGTTCAGAGACGAGCGGCTGATGTATTTTACATCTAGCACTTTGTGGTTATGTATTTTACGTCATCTATTGGAGATGTTATTAGAATTCCACTCAGTTTAACGTTGTCTCTCATGTCCTGCTTCATCCTCGGCGTCGTACAACTCACCGGAGCTGCTCCAACGACAAAACCCTCCATCACAACGGAGTGATAACCCACAAGTATAGGGGATCACAACAGTTTTCGAGGGTAGAGTATTCAACCCAAATTTATTGATTCGACACAAGGGGAGCCAAAGAATATTCTCAAGTATTAGCAGTTGAGTTTTCAATTCAACCACACCTAGATAACTTAGTATCTGCAACAAAGTATTTAGTAGCAAAGTAGTATGGAAGTAATGGTAACAATGGCAAAAGTAACAGTAGCAGTTTTGTAGTAATTGTAACAGTAGCAACGGTAAAGTAAATAAGCAAAGCACAATATGTGAAAAGCTCATAGGCATTAGATTAGTGATGGATAATTATGTCGGATGTGATTCCTCATGTAATAGTTATAACATAGGGTGACATAGAACTAGCTCCAGTTCATCAATGTAATGTAGGCATGTATTCCGAATATAGTCATACGTGCTTATGGAAAAGAAATTGCATGACATCTTTTGTCCTACCCTCCCATGGCAACGGGGTCCTAGTGGAAACAAAGGGATATTAAGGCCTCCTTTTAATAGAGTACCCGACCAAAGCATTAACACATAGTGAATACATGAACTCCTCAAAGTACGGTCATCACCGAGAAGTATCCCGATTATTGTCACTTCGGGGTTGTCGGATCGTAACACATAATAGGTGACTATAGACTTGCAAGATAGGATCAAGAACTCACATATATTCATGAAAACATAATAGGTTCAGATCTGAAATCATGGCACTCGGGCCCTAGTGACAAGCATTAAGCATAGCAAAGTCATAGCAACATCAATCTCAGAACATGGTGGATACTAGGGATCAAACCCTAACAAAACTAACTTGATTACATGGTAAATCTCATCCAACCCATCACCGTCCAGCAAGCCTACAATGGAATTACTCACGCACGGTGATGAGCATCATGAAATTGGTGATGGAGGATGGTTGATGATGACGACGGCGACGAATCCCCCTCTCCGGAGCCCCGAACGGACTCCAGATCAGCCCTCCCGAGAGAGATTAGGGATTTTGGCGGCGGCTCCATATCGTAAAACGCGATGAAACTTTCTCTCTGATTTTTTTCTCCATGAAAGCAAATATATTGAGTTGGAGTTGAGGTCGGTGGATGTTCAAGGGGCCCACGAGGCAGGGGCGCGCCCAGGGGGAGGGGGCGTGCCCCCCACCCTCGTTGGCAGGGTGTGGGCCCCCTGACGCTATTTATTTCACCAATATTTTTTATTAATTCTGAAAAGTTGCTCCGTAGATTTTCAGGTCATTCCGAGAACTTTTATTTCTGCACAAAAATAACACCATGGCAGTTCTGCTAAAAACAGCGTCAGTCCGGGTTAGTTTCATTCAAATCATGCAAGTTAGAGTCCAAAACAAGGGCAAAAGTGTTTGGAAAAGTAGATACGACAGAGACGTATCACAGAGCAGTACCTCGGGCTCCATCTCAAGATGCCTAAGATCTTCTTCCCCTCCTCCGACAGCCAAGTCAGTCGGATCATCCTCATCGACCAAACCAATCACGCTGAGATCGACATGGCTTCGCCAAAGAGGTTGTACACTTGTTGCATTTTTACTCTACATGTTATATATATTGTCCACTGAGCACATGCAGTAACATGAAATACGATTAGTTTCTCCTACTATATGACAAGCACTGAGGTACCAGGAAACTTAGCTATCTGTGATGGACTCTCTTGAACGCCATCATTATTTATCTCTACGCGTTTGAGTTGTGCATTTGTCGATGGGCCTTGGAGTTGAGCTAGTAGGGCAGTGGCCTGGGTCCAAAGTAGTAGAAGTAGCACAAAAACATTTTTTGAGTGTAGGCTTTTCCTTGCTCAAGCCTGCCTACTAGAATCACCAGTTCTTGAAAGGAAAAGTGAAGGAAAAACATAGGAATTGGTTCCTATGGTACTACTATCCATGCATTTGGTTCAAAGGAATGGAGCAAAGGAAAACTGTAGGATTTGCTCCTTTAGTGTCTCCTTGAAAGAAAAACCGTAGGAATTTTAATATCCACTTGTCCTCCTTTTCAAATTCCTATTCATGAAGCACAAGACTGAGAGATAGTAGCATAATAGCATTATAACCGTACATTTTCTTGTGGTTTGACTTAATCTCACCATGCTTCTTTGCATCCTATGATCTTCCAATTCTTGTGAACCAAACACCCAGATTGGCAAAAATCCTGTGTTTTTAAATTCTCTGTTTTGCATGTGCATTCCTATCCTATTACTGTGTATTTCCTATCCCTACGTTGTTAGAATCCTCCAATTCAAACGAGCCCTTACAGAATTACTTCTCTGACAGATAGTTGTCAAAGAAAACCTTGCGTGGTTTGTCCCGCTCCTGCTGCACCGTCGTCCACCCCAGCTCAGCTGCTCCAACGACAGAAGGGTCCAGCACAGCAGGGATCCGGCCTCCAGGCTATCTTTCGCCGCCTCAGATCTTCCTCCCCGCCGCCGGCAGCCATGAAAACTGCATTACCATCATCAACCGAGCAGATGACCTCGAGGACTACACGGGTTCGCAAGAGAGGTCGCACTCTTTCATGTCTGCTTACGTTATACATCGCTTAATATTACATGCTACTTTATTGTCCTGTTCACCGATTAGAATCTGAGTCGGCAACAAACTAATGGTCAAACTTGAGTTTTTAAATGGTTGTGGGGTACATATCGAGGCCGCAATCAATAGTATCCATAAACTATCTGGTTAATCTCTGGTGTCTACTATGAGTTTCATGTCGGGTGGGAAATAAATAGTAAAGAAGCCATTATCTGTATTTTTTAACTGAAGCCATTATCTGCCTGCTATCATTGGTTTTTGGTCTATCCACAGGTTGCTACCATCACTCTGGATTTCTGCATGCACTCCTTACATAATCTCACTATGTTTTATTCCTATGCATGTCAGTTATTGTACACAATGGAACTGAACATGTAGAGAAAAAGAGACGAACCTTGCGTGGCAATAAAATTTCATGCAGACGTTGCTCCATGGTAGGCGCAAAGGCAGCCCCCCTCCACCCATTTCGGATTGTAATCGAGAGGAAGATATCTGTTCTGACGGGGATTCAGAAGGAGAAGACCACTCCTATTTACCCCCTGAGGTCTTCACTCTAACTTGGCATGCTGATGTTGGTTATATCATGCATATGGTGCCTTGCATTGCTTACTTTATACATCCAATATGTCATCTGCTTAGTTTAGACATGCTTTGTGTGAATGCCATTTGTTTTAGTTTATTCATCATTTATGTGAATTATGCAACGCCATCTTGTTTAGCCAGGCATCATATATGTGAATTTTGCAATGCCATCCTGCTTAGCTAGTCATCTTATATGTGAATTATATCAGGCCATCCTTTTTTTCGTTACATATTACATTTGTCAACAGTGTTAGTACATTCAATTACTCTTCGTGTGCATCAGCCATTTGACACGGTGATGGAAAATTCTGGAGTTAAACAAGGTCTTCAGATCAGACTATGCTATCTGACGAAGCACATATCTCGCTGGTTACGGATAGCTCCTCAGAGG